>NC_082651.1:48855724-49155724 GCF_028023285.1 Balaenoptera ricei
AATGAACATGATATAATGGTACCTATATCTTTTTGAATTAGTGTTTTCATGTTCTTTGGATAAGTACCCAGAGGTGAAGTTGCTGCATCACATGATAGTTCTATTTTTAATTTTTTGAGAAGCCTCCATACTGTTTTCCATAGTGAGTGCACTGATTTGCATTCCCACCAACAGTGCTGAAGAGTTCCCTCCCCACATCCTCGACAACACTTGTTATTTCTTGTCTTTTTGATAAATGCTATTCTAATTTGAAGTAATCACAAACTTTTACAGAAAACTTGTTAGTACAGAGAATTTTTTTTCTTGAACCATTTTAGAGTAAGTTTCAGACCTGATGCCTCACCACCCCCAAATACTTTAGTGTGTATTTCCTATAGAAAATGTGTTGTCCCACATCATCTACATAACCATCAAAATCAAGAAATTAACAATGATAATAGTACTACCATCTAATACTCAGAGTTTCACCAATTGTCCCTCCAATGTCATTTTTTTATAGCAGATGGTTCTCGTTCAGAATTACATGTTTTTTTTTAGTAAAAGAAGGTGTGAAGAATGAAAAATACTGAAAAGAGTTATGCATGATCAGGATTTTCTAAGACTGGATTGAATTTAGTTGGGTAAATGGATTTTATTAGGAACGGGCTAGAACAAGACTGGGTTTGGTTTCTCCCTCCAAAGTATTCTTGAAATTCTGCTTTTGACAACAGATTGTGTTAGTTTCTTTGCCTTTAAGTGACTTGTATTTGCTTTTGAGATCTTTTGTAACTTTGGTTAAGGAATAAGTATTGTCTCACAGTGACCTATGATCTTATTTGACCAAGTGTTTTAAAACTTTTTGACAAACTTCCCAAATATCAAATTTTAATTGTTTCTTTTGATTTCCAGCTAACTTTGGGGTACTTTAGAGGTCCCCTGAGGTATCTTAAAGAGAAATATTTAACTAGGATTATTTGGTATGTTAAGTTAAATGTAATCATTTGGAATTCTGGTTATTGTAACCAAGTTTCTTTATTGATTACACTATAATCAGATGTTTAGCCATGGCTTTTAAGTCTTTTGTCATTTATAGATAGTTTTGTACTCTGATGCTGTTACAAAAAGTGCTTCATCATCAAGGAGACTCATAGAAAGGCTATGGAAGCAGTTACAGCAGTTACACACCAAGATGATGGCTATGCGAGGATTACAGCCCATACTGACGTAAAACAAGGAGCTGTCCTGCCTCTGGGGCCCCTAGATCAGGCATCCAGAGATTTTTACTCCCTGACAGGCAGGGTCGACAACCCCCACTCAGCCCTGAAGCAGTTACAGAACACGGACCATTGCCCTTCTGCTTCTCATAAGAATATGGGAGTAAAATATCTGAGGGGGGAATGAAACAGGAGGGAAGAAGGCAGGGCACAACCTTTGAAAGAATGACATAGCCCGAGGACATGACCTAAACTGATTAGAACCAAATGGGTCCAAGATGGTGGACAAGTCGACTTCCACTAGACCTTGAGCCTCAGTATACGCTCACTGTAACACATCAGCATGCTAAATGACATGCCCACAGGCACCATGACAGTTCCAAGACCAACCATAAGGATCAAAAAGTGGGTGGTGGCCCAATTCCTGGAAATCCCCGCCCCTTCCTGAAATAGCTGGAATAAGCCTCCCACTCATTAGCCTATGAGATTACCCACCCCTATAAAAACTGACAACCCAATACCCTGGTGCCTTTCTCACCTTCTGAGATCGCCCACACTCTGTCTGTGGAGTGTGTTTCTCTCTAAATAAATCCGCTTCTTACCTAAAAAAAAAAAAAAAAAAATTACATGTTACATTTAGTTATTCTGTCTCTTTATTCTCTTTAATTCTGGAACAAATCTTTCATCTTTTAACTTTTTAAAATTTATTTTTTAACTTTTGTGACTTTAACACTTCTGAAGATTTTTTTACCACTTATTTTGTAGTATGTCTCTAAATTTAGACCATTGAAGTTTCCTCATAAGTAGGTTCAAATTATGCATATATCTGGTGGGAATATTCCAGAAGTGATGCTGTATTCTCAATGCATCCTAACAGGTGGTGCACAATTTCAATTTGTGTCTTTATTGATGATGTTCATGATCACTTGGTTAAGGTGATGTCTGCTAGGCTTCTCCACGGCAAAGTTACTTTCTTCTTTGGAATTAATTAGTATTTTGTAAGGGAGGTACCTTGAAAATATGTGAATATCTTATTTCTCATTAAACTTTAAATATATTTTTAATTTATTTTATCCCTATGGGCTCAGGTACTGTTTTAGTCAATGATTTTAATCCATTAGTACCATTATTTATTTTGACGTTTAAGTTGTCCCTGATGTGGCCAGTGGGACCCCTTGCAAGCTGGCTTCTCTGTCTTTGTGCCATGTCCCTGTCAATATTTGAGCATTTCCATTCTTTCTGGCACAACAGATCTTTCAGGCTCTTATTATACTTTCCCTTCCTCAGTGCTGGAATCAGCCAATTCTCTAAGGAGCTTGGTTCCTTTTAGAGGAGAACAGTATCTAGAAGCCAAGGTGTGCTTTAGGTGCACTCATTGCTCTT
Organism: Balaenoptera ricei; assembly: GCF_028023285.1. Classification (NCBI taxonomy): domain Eukaryota; kingdom Metazoa; phylum Chordata; class Mammalia; order Artiodactyla; family Balaenopteridae; genus Balaenoptera; species Balaenoptera ricei. Next base: position 48,858,301 of record NC_082651.1, read on the forward strand.
GGAGTATCACTGCTCCCAAGTACTCTCAGTGGCCAGAGCTTAGGGAATGTATGTATGTATGCATACACACATACTTGCATCCGCATTCACTTCTGTATCTCAATATATCGAAAACCATGAGTTCATACCAGTACCTCAAATTCTAATCTATCACCACAGGGTTCATTCTAATGTTCTCTTTTTATATTTGTACTTCTCTCTTACTGGGAAAGCTGACGCTTCCATATCTTTATTTTATTTACTTAAAATCACCCTGTATGCAGACAGTCTTCTGTCTCTGTGGCAGTTCCCTTCCCTGCATGGATGTCCTTCTCACCCCATGTAGGTTCTGACACACTATGTTGGGCTACCCCTGTATGTGGATGTCCTCCTCACTTTATTCAGCCTCTAACACCCAACACGAGGCCATTGCTCCTATGAATGTGCTTCTCACCCTGCTAGGGTTCTGACATACTATGTCAGGCTGACTCTCCCAATGGACACCTTCCTCATCCAGCTTAGGCTCTGGCACTCCATGTGAGGTGGGTCTTCTTATGGGGATGCCTTTCTATTCCTGCTTCGGTTTTAAGAGCCCCACTCTGGGACAGATGCAGTAGGTCAGACTTGTGCATAGAATTCAGGACCCCTTATTATCCTCATAGTTCTATTCTAGAGTTGTAATACTTGGATGCATGGAATGATGGAATATTCATTATGTACACATATTCATTATGTACACAGGATATGGCCTGTGTACATAATGCATGTGGTTCTTGGATTTTTTAAGAATCTGTTTATTTAAAGTATTACATATGTATTGAAAAGTGTAAAGATTATAAAGATATGTTTTGAACTATCAAAAAGTGAACACAACCATAAAATCTTCACCCAGGTCAGGAAATAAAATATTATCAGTACCCTAGGAGCCCTACTCATGACCTTTCCCTGGCACGCCTTATTAGGTATCTTCAATATAACCAACAGAAATAAACTGCATTCTTTAAATTATATGTCCCAGTTAGTGGCATGATGAATAAAATAGAGCTTCAGTAAGTACGCATGATTGACTATTTTGAAAAACTATATTTGAAAAGTTAATTATAGCTTTTTTGAGGAAGTTTTATCGTTCAGTTTGAGAAAGTTTGCAGCAGTCAGTCACTAGGGGGCAGCCTGTACTGCTTCCATTTCTTTAGAAATAGTTGTATCCTTTTGTTAGTAACTAGAATTATTTTGCATGGAAGGAAACAAATGTTACTTCAAAGAAAGAAATATTTCACTATTCACAGATAGGAAGAAAGTGGATGCAATTATTTTGTTCTCCTGTAATTCAACTGCAGGAACGGATTCCATGGTTAAATCACTCTCAGCATCTTGGAAGCCTAGCTTTGCTTTTGTAACCCCAGCAGAGCATCTGAATTTGAAATAGTTTGGAAGGTTTTTTGAATCTAAACAAGCTTCAGATAATTTATCCACACCTTCCTCTAAACCTTTCTTTCTTTTCTGCAGATTTCCCCCAAATACCCTACTAGACTCGAGTTAAATTAGAGAAGAGAAAGCCACGGCTCAGAATTCTATCCACTGATTTCATTTGGCCTTGCTTAGTGGTAGTTTCTTTTGGTAGCACCCTGTGAAAAATACCAGAGGAAGTGTGAGAGGAAAAATGTTGGTCTTCCTTGATGTCAGTTCTTTACCACTTCTTTCCTCATGCCATTCTAGTTTTCTAACTGGACTGATAAACTATCCAGTTCCTGAATATCCCTAGAATAGATAAACCCATGTCCAGATACTTCTGAAGTATTTTATTTCCAGTAACATAAAGAGATTGTTTCTGCCCTCCTCCCTGCCCTACCGACCCTGCCGTACAGTATGGGTTGGCTTCTTATTCTCCATAACTTTTTACCATAATCTAATGTCATTTCTTCCTTTCTACAGATAGAGACATTGGGATCTACCAGTATTATGACAAGAAAGAGCCACCAGGTAAAGTATCTGTTCTACTAAAGTGATTTTTATAAGCTTTGTATTCTAAATTATAAAATACTGACTTGAAAACTCTGTTTTTATGAGTCTTAGATGAATTCTAGAATTTCAAGAAAGGTTACTCCAGTTCTTCAGAAAAATGCTGAGGTTGATATCTATTCTATATAAAATGAAGCAATATTGAGAAAATGCTATAGCAGAACCTGAAAATTTTCATTTTACTGCTGATTAGACTGATAACTGGACAGTCTATTCTCGTTTATTTATCAGTGTCCCAGTAGAGGGCATTGTTAATGCATGGGTCCCACTAATGCTGGCCTCCCGGATCCTCACCTGATATCTAAAATAGGCATTTCTGAGTGAGTGATCAATTTTCTTTATCTGATTAATCCTGTTAATCCCAGAAGTTTCATGATGGGCCAAAAGGTCTTTCTAGCTAGAGTTACTTCCTGTTTTGGTCTCTGTTGAAGTGGGGCTTGTGTGGGTATCCTGTGTGCTTAGCTTGGTGGCTAATAGGCTGACTTCATGGTTCTGATGACAGACTGAAGCAGCTTCTGTTCTGGGCTCAGTTGCAGTTCTGTTCCCTATCTGATGAGATTGCAAACTCAGGATATTGGCCCACCTGTTGTGCTTTGTAAGCCTTTTCACTACAAATTTAGGAAATCTTCTATGAAATGAAAACATCCAAATTATGGCATTTTTCAACTGCCTTTTTTAAAGTTTAGCATAATTTATTAATCTCAATAGCATGTATAAATACATTATTTATGCACATATAAAAATATAAAGTATTATAATAAAATAATTTCCACTTTTTTTTTTTTCCCATCTCTCCTCTGCCACAATATCAGCAACAGAGCATGGTAACTTAGAAGAAAAGCAGAAGCTGGCAGAATGTAAGTTTACTTTATATTCTTTTGGAATTATTATAAAACTGGAATTTTAATATCCCTGAAAATTCAGTCTTAAAACATATTTTATGCTTTCTGCACAAATAGAAAATGTTATTCCTTACAAATTTCTTATAAATTCCCATTGTTTAGGTACATAAACATGTGAATAAGAATTATATTGTTAGGAATATTTCATTTAGACCATTGAAATCTCTGTCCATTGTTTGGTGAGATATATGCTTCTGTAAACACAAATTTTCTTAATGAACCATATTTATATTATTTAATATATTTAAAATAAGTGTACCATGCTTAAATTCTGATAACATTTTACTATCCATATTATGCCTAAATTATTAATATGTTTTACCCATTGTAAGAAAATAAGATTTGTAATTATCAGTATTAGCATTTTATTCTCTTTAGTCTTTCCTGTTTTCAAATATATAAACGTGTTATATATGTAATATGGCTACAGTATAATGTGGTTGAAATATGACTGTTTTATTTGGAATATAGGTGGAGCTGAATATCCTACTTGTTCTCATTTTAAATGATCAAGCTAACATTTAATTTTTAAAAATACTGTATTAGTACCTGCAACAGAGATTTAAAACTTTTTACATATGCTCTGCACATCATAAATTATGTTTATAGAATGTCATTAATTTGCTTTAATAAGATATATAACAATTCTATAAAAATTTAAATGCCTATATATACTGTATATTATATGTACATACACACAAAACACATGTACACACGCATTTAGAATTATTATTTAGGAGAATTCAGAGATGAATTCGTTTTTGTGATGAAATAGATATCATTATAATGAATTTAACATTCTGTTAATTCTTTTAAACAGAACTATTTTTAGTTTGTCTTAGGCTAACATTGAGACTCTACTAAATAATTTTATCTTTTAATTTAAAACAAAACAAAGGCTTATCATTATTGAATTGTGGTGTAGATTTTAAAGAGAATTATTTTAAATAGAAAAGAGCACTGTTAGTGTCTAATCTGTTAAAACTTGGATTTCCCTCAAATTTGTCCTTAGTTTAAATGTGTGATGCTTAATTTTAAATTCATTTTCTCTGTGTTATTTTTTAAATTTTATTTCTTTACTCACTATATTCATTTACTCATAGGAATTTTCAGATCTGATAAGGCTACTTGCATAGTTTGGAATTTCTTTTGGATTGAATCTTTAATTATTTATATGAAAATGTTACTTCTGTGGTAAAGAGTGGGTCATTTACTGTTAAGTGCTAGATTCACAGGCCTAGGAAACTTTCCCAGGGATTCTTTGAGCCTTGTTAGTTGTCATCATAAAATTTTGATCAGGGAGATTGTTTTGTGATAAAAATCCTGTTTTTATGACAGAGCCTTTCAAAAACTGTCATTTGATGATGGAAATGAAGCCTACTTCCTTTCAGTTAAGGAGGTGTTTTATTTTAATCTCCTAAGGCACATTGCTAAGCAGAGTTTCCTTTTTAAACCATGTTTAACTAACTGTAGTACACGTTTTGTTTGCCAGCACGAGATTTTCCATGGACGCTCAAAAACAGACGCCCAGAAAAACTTCGAGACTCACTCAAGGAGTTGGAGGTATCTTTCCAGAAGTTTCAAAAATGGCAACAAACAAATCTGTTTTAAAACATCTTTCAACAGCTTTAATTTTCATAAAGGATCAACTCTCCTGGTGATGATAGCTTTGCTTTTGTCCAGTGAGGAGTTCCAAAACAGTTGCATCTTTGTGAGGCATGCTGATCTTTTTTTTTGCTTGCAAATCAGAAGCACTTTAACTGGTAACGACAATGTGTATAGCCAACTGCACTCTCTCTTTTTCTGTTTCCTTCAGGAGCTGATGCAAAATAGTCAGTGTGTGCTGAGCAAATGGAAGAACAAATATGTCTGTCAGGTAAAAAGGTTTGACATGCTTTCGCAGTGTTTAACCATTGGAGCTGAAAACTATGCAGTAATTGGTATTCTTGTGTTATGATAGGTAATGGACAAAAACTTTTTAGGAACAGGTATTTCATAGTTTGAATTCTAGTCATTCTAGAACTAACATTAGACAGATTGACTCAGGCTACCTCATTAATCAGTATAGTTGTACTGACACTATAAGCACTAGTAACAGTCTTTTCAGATGGTATTTTTTGTTTGTCATAGATTAATCATATTTTTGAATGAAGGTAAAACCATAGGACAAAAGGTATTTTGACCACTCCTGTAAGCACTTGTGAACACCATGCTTATGGAAATCAACAAGCAGTCTAGAGTTAGACCTAACAAAACAAGACATTTGCTCTTACTTTTTGAATCCTCTAAGCTTTACTGTTTAATATGGTAGCTGGTAGTCACCTGTGGCTATTTAAATATAAATTTAAACTAATTAAAATTAAAAATTCAGTTCCTCAGTTGCACTACCCACATTTTAAGTGTTCAGTAGCGACATGTTATCATATGGACAATATATATACAGAGCATTTCCATCACAGAAAGTTCTTCTAGACAGCACTATTAGAGCCTGGACAAGGTGAGCTACATGTTGAATGGGTCTAGATTCAGGACATAATAATCACTTGTCCGTTGATCATAAAATAATGGACAAATATCTCAGCTGTGTCAATAGGCTTAAAAAATGCTATTTGCCTAGAAAAATTTTACTTGCTTATGATGAAAAGAATCATTAGTCATATTCTACTCCTACATGTAGTTGAAGTTACGTCAGTACTACTAATAATTATAACTGTTTTATGGAATTAAATATCCTGTATCAATTTAAATTCTTACTTGTTTACAATGTGATTCAAGATTTTCAGGTCTAACTACTCTTGTTTGAAGTTTAGACCCATGGCTCTATCCATAAATCTACAACATTGAATTTGTAGTAATTATAAACTTGTCTTAATCTACTATTTGAATATAGATCTCATTTTAGTGGACTCTAGTTTGTCCTCATTTTTTGTTTAAACTAGTCTACCTTTATTCATGAAAGTGACTTTAGTTACCTCCTCAACTGTCATAATTATTACTTTCCAGAGACTGTTTACAAGGTTGAATTAATATTTTTAGAACCATAATACTTTTTTTTTAAACATTTTTATTGGAGTATAATTGCTTTACAATGGTGTGTTAGTTTCTGCTTTATAACAAAGTGCATCAGTTATACATATACATATAGCCCCATATCTCCTCCCCCTTTCATCTCCCTCCCACCCTCCCTATCCCACCCTTCTAGCTGGTCACAAAGCACCGAGCTGATCTCCCTGTGCTATGCTACTGCTTCCCACTAGCTATCTATTTTATATTTGGTAGTGTATATATGTCCATATATACACTACCACTCTCTCACTTTGTCCCAGCTTACCCTTCCCCCTCCCCATGTCCTCAAGTCCATTCTCTAGTAGGTCTGCATCTTTATTCCCGTCTTGCCCCTAGGTTCTTCATGACCATGTTTTTTTTTTTTAGATTCCATATATATGTATTAGCATATTGCATTTGTTTTTCTCTTTCTGACTTACTTCAGTCTGTATGACAGACTCTAGGTCCATCCACCTCACTACAAATAACTCAATTTCGGTTCTTTTTTAGAACCATAATACTTCTTGAATTAGACTTAGGATACTATTGAAAAGGATGGAATTATTTAAAAATTCATAATTTGTTTTCATAAAAATTTTAATCAGACTTTAAAACTTGAATACAAAATATACTCCAGAAAGTTTTAAACTTAGTACAACTCAAATTGTACTTCTCAATGCCATTACTCACTTTAAAAGCTGGTTCAAAATTATTTGACTGCAGGGGAAGCCTACCACCTATAGTAAGAGGTGTGTCTCATGGCCTCACCCTTACTGTTGCACAGGTAAGTTGGAACATGTCAGGCATCTGAAAATATGCAGTGGAGCATCTCAGTAGGCAGTCCTTTTTAAATAGACTTGATTGCATTTTAATTTAATAAGCAGGTTTGTGTGCATGTGTGTATGGGAGAGTATGAAGAGGGATATGCCTCACTATTGAATTAGTTCAACTCAGAAAAGGAATTTGCGTGATAGAATATATACAAAATTACTTCCGTAATTTATAGCAACCTGGTAATACTGATTTCATAGGCTGTTGTACCAATGAGTCTGCTTTTAACATTTCCAATGGAACTTATCATTATGTTCTGTCATATTTTGTGCTTTATTTCTATGATTGATAAGATATTCCTTAAATAGACCTTTTACTACCAGCACACTCTTGATGTGATATATTTCAACAAGATAACTTGACCTTCACCGTGTCCACAGGTCCATCCACTACCACAGTTTCTAGACAGGACTATTAGCTAGGTCTTCTAAAAATATGAATAAGTGTGTTATTCTTAAAGATCTCTAATATGACAGAAAATTAAAAATTTGGTGCTCAAGCTAAATTTTCAGAAGGATCCCCTTAATCTTTTGTTAGCTGCAAAATCAGTAAATCATCTCTACAGGCTCCCCTAGGGTCCCCCTTTTGTACATCATCCAGTGTGGTAACTCTAAAGATAACATGTGCTTACATTTCTATTAGTAATTTTCCCCATATATTTAACCCTAAAATGGCAGCAGTTGATCGTAACATAATGTGCTCTAATTCTTAGAAAAGAAGTGAAAAAAGTTCCTCAGTATCTTGGTGCTAACATAGTTGGACTCTTCAGTTTTTGACTGTGCCACTCCTTAACTAATGTAAATCTTTTATCCCCACCTCAAAAAGGGGCAACTTTAGGCTATATGGAATTTATCTTGGTTGTCTTCTTTTTAAGGGATCCTTATTTCTTCAAAAGGTTCAATTGTTCAGGAATTAGCGATGCAACTACAACAACATAAAGAATTTCAGAGGATGCAATCTGAGCCTGGATTTTTCCCTCTGTTGAATAACAAGGGTTTTTTTTTGATAGGTTATCATCAGTATCAAAGCTTAGTTCATGTTGTTGACTCAGTGATTCAATGACCTATAAATTGTACCATTTAAAAAATAATTCCTTCCATTTGTGAATTCAGAACAGTTTATAAATCAAGACTTAACTATACATATGTTCTATATGAAAATTTTCTTTTGAAGTTGGTTTTTCAGACTGTACCTGTTACTAGTTTGAAATGAATTAAAAGTGTATCACATATATTTCTCACTGTTTTTTTGATCTCCTAATATTATTTTATTATGAGAAAGTGTTTAATAATTTTTTGCTTTGAATTTCTTAAACCATTTTCCGAACTGTTCTTAGGGAATAATAGTTTCGGCATTAAGATACTATTAAATTGTACACTGCTGTGGTGGAATATTTTAATTCCTTAAATTGTGCTTCAAGTCACATTCACATTTGCAGATTACTGCATAATTAGTTAAAAGTAGTATTATCATTAAGATAGATGTAACTTCATATATATTGATTTTAGATTAAATTATTTGAATCATATATGTACATTTGAGCATAAAAGTATGATATAGTCATCTTTACCCTGATTTCTTTCTATACTTATTTGACATTTCCAGATACAATTTTAAAATGCCAAGAAAAGATAGTTTTCTTTTTAAATTCTTGTAATGAATTACTTGACAGGCTATGTAAAAGTAGAGATTATTTTCCAAGCATATCACAGATAAACTGTGACCTTAAGGAACTTATTTTATTATAACTTCCTCAGTTGTAGAATGAATAGCATCGTTACCTGATCTTTCATCAAACTGTGTGAAAATCAGTTTTGATTTCCTCATAAAATAATAATTGACAAACCATGGTTTTAAGTTACAACTATTAGTAGTAGCATATTATTTATACAAAACCCACCACACAGTATTTACTGACTGCCACCATTGCAGGAGGCACTAAAGATGTGTAAAGTGTGGGCTGAGTTGCCAGCATAACCTAGTCAAGGAAAACAGACACGTAAAATCACTAGGACACTGGTGAGTGCTAAGTTGTATGACACCAAGTTAAAAAGATAATAAGAATTTAGAGAAAGCACAGAGATTAGCCTGGCAATGGGATGTAGGCTAAAACATGAAAACCAGAGGTGGTTTCTACAAAGAACAAATGAAATGGGATAATTATTTTCTGGAAACACCAAACTAGGGGGTTTCTGGACTTGAAGATTCTAAGCACAGAGTAGAAGTAAGGTGGCTAGACTGAAAATAAGGGGATTAAGTAAGAGTCTGTATCTGGAATGGTGAGATCTTCCCCAACTCCTTACCCCCTCCAGCACTGAGGCTTATATCTCAATGTAACTTATTTAGAAGACCCTTCTCTGACAAAATAGATTATTACTCCCAGAGCAAAGCCTATAGATACTGATATTTGGTAGTTCCCTTTGAAAATGTGGATGTGCCAACAAATGTCCTTACAGTGAAGCCCAAGTTAACAAGCCTCCTGATACACACCAAGCTTCCAATCAATTTTTTGGAGACTCACTTTTAAATATAACCAGGGATGGGAATGTAAATTTGTACAACCACTATGGAGAGCAGTATGGAGGTTCCTTAGAAAACTAAAAATAGAACTACCATATGACCCAGCACTCCCACTACTGGGCATATACCCTGAGAAAACCATAATTCAAAAAGAGACATGTACCACAGTGTTCATTGCAGCACTGTTTACAATAGCCAGGACATGGAAGCAACCTAAATGTCCATTGACAGATGAATGGATAAAGAAGATGTGGCACATGTATACAATGGAATATTACTCAGCCATAAAAAGAAACGAAACTGAGTTATTTGTAGTGAGGTGGATGGACCTAGAGTCTGTCATACAGAGTGAAGTAAGTCAGAAAGAGAAAAACAAATACCATATGCTAACACATATATGTGGAATCTAAAAAAAAAAATGGTACTCATGAACCTAGTGGCCAGGCAGGAATAAAGACATAGACATAGAGAATGGACTTGAGGACACTGCGGGGGAGAGGGGGAAGCTGGGGCGAAGTGAGAGTAGCATCGACGTATATACACTACCAAATGTAAAATAGATAGCTAGTGGAAAGCAGCTGCGTAGCACAGGGAGATCAGCTCGATGCTTTGCGACGACCTAGAGGGGTGGGATAGGGAGGGTGGGAGGGGGCTCAAGAGGGAGGGGATATGGGGATATATGTATGCATATGGCTGATTCACTTTGTTGTACAACAGAAACTAACACAGTATTGTGAAGCAATTATACTCCAATAAAGATCTATTTAAAAAATAAATAAATATAACCAGGGAGCCAGAGATCCACAGTAGTTTCAAGGAAATCTCCATCTGTAAATCTAAGATCTATGAGTCTGAGGCTAAAACAAACAGAAAAGAAAAAGAATCAGGGACAGTACAATAAACAGAACTAAATTCAGGGAATTAAAATTAATCCCCACAGAGAAATAAGATAAGTTCTTGCATCTCTGAAACAAGAATAGGATGCTATTTTTGAAAAAGGAATACTCAGGAAAAAGGAAAGGAGCTCTTGAGAATTAAAAATATGACAGCATAGGGCTTCACTGGTGGCACAGTGGTTAAGAATCCACCTGCCAATGCAGGGGACACGGGTTTGAGCCCTAGTCCAGGAAGATCTCACATGCCGCGGAGCAACTAAGCCCATGCGCCACAACTACTGAGCCTGTGCTCTACAGCCCATGAGCCACAACTACTGAGCCCATGTGCCACAACTACTGAGCCCATGTGCCACAACTACTGAAACCCGCATGCCTAGAGCCTGTGCTCCGTAACAAGAGAAGCCACTGCAGTGGGAAGCCTGTGCACCGCAACGAAGAGTAGCCCCTGCTCGCCGCAACTAGAGAAGGCCCACGCACAGCAACAAAGACCCAACGCAGCCAAAAATAAAAATAAAAAAAAAATAAATTTAAAAAATATGACAGCATAGATAGAAGAATTAATAGAAGAATTGAAAGATAAAGTTAAAATATCCCTATAATGCAGAACAGAGTATACTAAAGGACATAGTGAACAATAGGCAATAGAAGATAAGAAGATTAGAGCATCAGGCCAGAAGGTCCAATATCTTACTAATGATAGAAAACAGGAGGGAAGAAACAAACAAACAAAATATAATAGAAGAAAATTTCCCAGAACTGGAGGATGTTTGTTTCCAGTTTGAAAGGACCCAGTGGTTGAAAAAAGACTAATACCACGGCATACTTTGTGAATTTTAGAAAACCAAAGATAAAGAGAAGATCCAGAAAGCTTTTGCAGTAAAAAAAGAAAAACAAGATACATAGAAAGGAATGGGAATCAGACTTCTCAACAGCAATACAAGGAGTTAGAAGACTGTGGAATCATGCCTTCAAAATTCTGAAGGGAAGAGCTTTTAGCCTAGAATTCTGTGTCTAGAATTCTAAATTGCCATTCAAGCAAGGACATTTTCAGCCTAGTTAGCTCTCGAAAAATCTTACCTACCTGCCATGGACGTTTTCTCAGGAAGTTAATGGAAGATGTGCTGCCCTAAAGCAGTAGAGTGAACCAAGAAGCAAGATTTCTTAGGATCCAGGAAACAGAGGATCTTACACAGGAAAGAAATGAAGAGAAATCTTAGGATGACTGTGCCTTAGGCCTAGGTAGCAGCTGGTCCAAATTGGGGCAGGGGACAGAAGATTGTCCTAGGGATATTGGAGGGAGGGAAGAAAAGGAACTGATAGATCTGATATCTAATCTGATCTAGGAGAATTAATAATAATAATATTGAATAAGAGATAATAAAAGATATAGGATAATTAAATTTTACTGAAAAAAAAATCAGTAAGTAATGACTAAATCAAGAAATGACATATACGGGGCTTCCCTGGTGGCACAGTCGTTGAGAGTCTGGCTGCCCATGCAGGGGACACGGGTTCGAGCCCTGGTCTGGGAAGATCCCACATGCCGCGGAGCAACTAGGCCCGTGAGCCACACCTACTGAGCCTGCGCGTCTGGAGCCTGTGCTCCCAACAAGAGAGGCCGAGATAGAGGCCCGCGCACCGCGATGAAGAGTGGCCCCCGCTCACCGCAACTAGAGAAAGCCCTCGCACAGAAACGAAGACCCAACACAGCCAAAAAAATATAAATAAATAAATAAATAAATAAATTTTAAAAAAAGAAGAAATAACATATATGGAAGACATTGCTAGTTGCTTGTCCAGTATCCATTTTTCTTTATGAACAGACCCTATTGTTCAGAGTGGCAAAATGAGGCAGTTCTGGCCAAAGTAAGCAGAGGTTCCTGGTAGGACTTAAAAGGAAGCTTACTTTTTTAAGTCATATTTTTGTACAACATTTAAAAATCAGAATTAATGCCCCTCAAAAGACCTATAATGAGCAAAATATCAGAATTTTAAATAAATATTGCACTGTTTTACTGACTCTTCCTTTTGCCTCGGGCTTCCAGTGGCTCCACAAAGCACTGCCATTCACTGCCTGCTATGAGGGCAGAGTAGGTTGTTCAAACTAGTGGTATTATTTTCCATAGACCACTGCCCCTATCCAAAAATATGTCTTCCCCAGGCTGAGGCATTTGAAATTCCTCTATTGCTCATTTTTCTGTATGAGAAATTCTCATGTGTGCTATGGAGCATGCCCAGAGATTAGTGTTCATTTAAGAAGTTTACAGTAAAATTTCCACCCACTGACCCAGTAACAGCTTACACAAAAAAGCAAAATATTGTAGGAATATTGCATACTTTAAATGTATTTTTACATATAAAATATATGTACTTATTTTATAAATATATAATGTCACACCAGACTCAACTGGGATGTGGCTTTTCAGCTTCTGCTCTTCCAGTCTGGATCTGAAATATTCCTGAAGGGACAGGGCCCTGCTTTTGACCATTTTTTCACTCAAGGGACATATATATTTAGTGCCTACTATATGCCAAATAGAATTCTCATTGCTAGGGATGCCAGTGAATAAAACAGACAAAAATGACCATTATCCCTGTTCCCATGTAGCTTAAGTTCTATTAGGGCAGACAATCAAGAAGGGATTGATAAGTAAAATTTAGAGTATGTAAGAAAGTAATAAAAACTGTTAAGAGAAAAATAAAGCAAGAAAAATAGGAAGTATATGTGGGGGATGGTAGGGCAGGATGGGCCTGATATCTGGTGACCAGGAAAGACCTCGTGTGATTAAGACATAAAGGAGCAAGCCATGGAAGGTATCTGGAGAAGAGGGTTCCAGGCAGAGGGAAAGGCAGGTACAGAGGCCCTGAGATGGAAGTATACGTGGCATGTTTGAAAAACGGCAAAGAGTTGATCTGATTGGAGTGGGATGAGCAAGGAGAAGAGTAGTAGGAATTGAGATCAGAGAGAAGCTGAGGCACTAGTTATATAAGGGCCTTCCAGGCCTTTGAAAGGACTTGACTTTTACTCTAAGTGAGATGGGAAACCCTTGGGGGCTTTTGAGCAGAGGAGGAGCTTGATCTGATTTACTTTTTAATTGGATAACTCTGGCAATTGTTGTGATGGGAACACATTGAAGGAAGCGAAGATCAAATCAGGGCAATCAGAAGGCTGTTACCACAGTCCAGGTGAACAGCCATAATGGTGGTTTTGACCGCATGGAGCGGTTAAGTGGTGAGAAGTGGCCAGATTCTGCTGATTGATCAGATACGGAATATAGGAGAAATTTCTGAGCAACTGGAAGAATGGCCATTTACTGAGATGGCAAAGACTGAGAAGAGACATTTTTGAGGGAAATATCAGGAGCTCACTTTTTGACGTCAGTGTTTGAAATGCCTGTTAGATACTCAAGTAGAGAAGTCAGTAGACAATTGGTTATAGGAATGTGTAGTTTAGAGAAGGGCCTGGGCTGGAGAGAGAAATTTGGGAGGCAGCAACAGAGATGGTATTAAAGCCAAGAAATCAGTGAAGATCACCAAGGGAGTGAGTGTAGATAGAGAACTAGAGGAGGCAGAAGGGCAGAGCTCTGGGGTGCTCCAGCGTTGGGGATTGGAGAGAGAGAAAGGGAGAGATGGAGAAAGAAGACGAATAAGGAGTAGCCAGAGAGGTAGAGCACACTGAAGGGAATGTGGTGCCCTGGAAACTAGGTTTCAGGAAGAAAGTTGAGTGTTGCTGGTATGTAGCATACCAGTAACAAGTTGCCTGAGATTGACTATCGGATGGAGTAGCACGGAGGTCACTGGTGACCTAGATTAGAGCAGGGTCAATATAGATGGTATGGGCAGAAGCCTGACTGGAATGTATTTAAGGGAAAATGGGAGGAAAGAAATTAGGGCTTTAAAACATCAGAAAGGATTACGTTATAAAGGAAAATGGAGAAATAAGTCAGGAGCTTGAGAGAGAGGTGGGGTTAAAAGAGGTTTTTGTTTCTTTTTTTAGATGCAAGAAATAACATCTATTCCTGTTGGTAAGCTAATGGGAGTAGTACAGTCGATGCAGAAAAGGGAAGAATTAGTTGCTGGAGGAATGTTAACCAAAAACCACTTAATAAAGGGAAAGGAGATGAAAAGTAGGTTCCTGGTACCTATTGATGTCATGGAGCTGTCTTTTCAGCCATGGACTGCTTAAGGCCATATTTCTTGTTCTGTGAGGAAGAACAAACTTCCATTCGGTTAAGTAATGACTTTTTTTTTTAAGGTTTCTATTACGTGTACCTGAATGCAGTTCTAAGTGACACAACGTATTTAGAAACATGATGGTAGAACCAGGAGAAATTACCAAGAGTTGAAATGGTTATATTTGAGAGTGGAATGAGAGGCTGTGGTGGGATAAGACAGTAAACAGCTGCTTTAATTTTAAGTATTCTTTGACATTTTAACAATTTATATGTGTATTTCTTTAATTGAAATACTTTTTAAACATGCCCAGAGTGCTTCTGAGAAGTAGATGTCAAGATAGTACTAGAACAGCAAGTGATTTATGGGGAGATGTGAAAGATAAAGGGGAAGGAAGCAGGTAGAAGAGCCTTTTGACTGTGATGCTGGTCTGAGCCCTGAGCGATGAGGAGAAAGGACTGGGTATAAGGAGCCTCAGGCTGCAGCATGGTGCTCAGAAAATTTCAGCCACAGGAGAGTCCCTGAGTCACAGCTGCTTATTAGAGGAGTCCCCTGTTGGACGAGTACCACACCATGCTCAGCCATTGGCTAATAGCCACCTAGGGAATATTTGGTCTTGGTCAGTCAACTGTGTTCCCAGCATTTGTTCCTCCTGAAGGAGCTCTGAGTGATGCATGCCCATGGCCGTCACACCCACAAAGGTTTATATTAAGAATAAGAATGCATATCTGTATGTTTGCATACACACAATACTATACCTGAGTAATCTTAATGTTCAGCTAGCCAGTTTAATATCATGCCCTAATAATTACTCTTTTAGGGAAAAAAATCATTCCTTTCCAGGAAAAATAGAAAGAAAATTTACATTGTATCTTGACTAATTCAATCCAAAGTTTGATGATCTATGATAATTCATCAATACGTTAGCTATTTACTCTTAAATATACAGTAATATATGGACCCAGTTTTAGAACATGGTTATGACACAAAGAAAATTTTTATCTTCTTCATAATAATGTATCTTTGTGTCATCAATCAGCATTTCCTTCCTGTTCTTTTCATAAATGGTCCTTTCTTTTCTTTTATTAATTGTTTTCATTTAAAAACATTTCTTTGAAGAAACTCATAATTCCCTGCCTCTGCCCTTGGCATTTGGGTCTAATAATGTTTTGGAAGCTTCAAGGTATTTTGCCACAAAGGAAGCCAGTTCAGGACTATGAATTTCCTCCGTATATCCAGTTATAGTTAATAGTAAATATGTTTAAAGCTAAATGAGTTCAAAATCTGAGTAATCTAATGACTCTCATTGATTTTCATGTGTATTTTACAAAATGGAAACAAACACATGCCAGACATGTATGTACTTTATAAAGGGAGAGTAAAGTTTTACATCGATAGCTAGCTAATGAGAAGACTTTTAGTGCATTATATTTGAGTCCTTGTACTTAATTTTTATATAAAAACTTAAAATATGACCTACTTCAAATTTAGAACTTTGTATTAGATGCACAGTTTGGAATGTGCCAATTAGAAATGTACATATAACCTCAGTATATATGGTTGGGTGTGAGAACCCAGCAACTTTACATTCATGATATTTGAGAATATTATGTTATAGATATGCCAAAATAGCTGATAGAGAAAACACATCAAGTGCTTTTGCCAAATTGTGATTTATACCCCTTATTTTTAAAAATAAAGTTAAAAAATAAAACTATTAGGTTAGCATTTATACTACTTAAGTGACTATGAAATTAAAGGCAGCTGCAACTATGCTTCTTATAAAATAGTGTTGAATGTAAAATATTCACAGTGGCTTTCCACAGTGAAGTACCTATCATTTGGTAGTCCCCTTGGTCTAAGTAGAATCCTAGGTTGAATTGTGAGATCTCAGTTGCCACTGTGTGCCAAACATATAAATCTCTATCTGTATCCATCCTTCTGCCATAATAGAGGAACAATCTATACTCCTGTTTAAAGACAAGCATTCCACCTAGACCCACAGTTCTCAAACTGTGCACTGATGCACCCTGGGAATTGCAGTGAATTCACAGGAGTCCTGCAGGATATTTTAAAATTTCAAGAAAAACACAAGACTGCTGCTGGATTCTACACAAACAAGTAGCTCCAGGTAGAGCAGATTTTCAACATTCGAACACACTAAATTCCTTTTGAGGAGGTCATATCTATATGAAGCTGGTTTTTTAGAGCTTGCTGTGATAAAAAGCAAGTACCACACAAGAATTAACATAGAACACAATGAGGGTTAGGGTTTCCAGTCTGATTCCAAGGTTTGA
This sequence comes from Balaenoptera ricei, assembly GCF_028023285.1. Taxonomy (NCBI): domain Eukaryota; kingdom Metazoa; phylum Chordata; class Mammalia; order Artiodactyla; family Balaenopteridae; genus Balaenoptera; species Balaenoptera ricei. The sequence goes on from NC_082651.1 coordinate 48,874,963, forward strand.
GAAGTTGTGTAGTGCCCAACTTCTAATAGTGCACACATCCCATTAGTAAGTAATGTGGTTATTTAGGAATTAAATAAAAATATTTTTCTTTCAATCTCTGTGTATTATGTTTTCAAATGGCTACCAAGTTTTTGGGATATAAATACTTAAATTGTTTGAATTCTGTTATTTCTTTTGGACTAGGAACCATAAAAATTTCTGAGACACAAAGGGTGCCATGAACTGAGAAAGTTTGGGAGCCTCTGGCATAGAGTTGGATCCCATTCCCTCTGGCCTTCTCAGAACCCCACATGATTGTCCCTTCTCTTACTGGTGGAAAGTGCAAACTGCTCCATTCTTCTTGGTTTCAAATCTTGGCTTATTAGCCGTGTGACTTTGGGGAAGTTACTTCACCTGCTTGTGCCAGAGTTCACTTAACTATAAAATGAATATAAAAATACCTAACTCATAGGTTTATTATAAGAATTAAGTAAGTTAATATATTTAAAATGCTTAGAAACAGTTTTTGCCACAGATACCTGCTTTTTAAAAATAATCCTTTCTGTCAACTGGACCTTTCCAGTTACCTTAAAATTTTTTTTTAATGTTTGTTTATTTATTTGGCTGTGTTGGGTCTTAGTTGCGGCACATGGGATCTAGTTCCCTGACCAGGGATCAAACCTGGGCCCCTTACGTTGGGAGCGCAGTCTTAACCGCCAGACCACCAGGGAAGTCCCAAACTTGAAATTTTTTAATTAAACAAAATTTTTATTGTAAAAAACACATAAAATTTACCATCTTAACACATCTTTAACTGTACAGTTTGGTAGTGTTAAGTATATTCACATTGTTGTGAAACATGTCCAGAACTTTTTCATTTTGCAAAACTGAAACTCTACCCTTTAAATGACAACTCCGTTTACCCCTACCCCCAGCCCCTGGCAACCATCATTCTACTCTCTGCTTCCATGAGTTTGACTATTTTAGCTACCTCATGTAAGTGGAACCATGCAGTATTTGTCCTTCTGTGACTAGCTTATTTCACTTAGCATAATGTCCTCATGGTTCATCCATGTTGTAGCATGTGACAGAATTGTCTTCCTTTTTTTTTTTTTTTTTTTTTTAAATGAAAGGTTTCTCTTTTAAATTTATTTATTTATTTATTTATTTTTGGCTGTGTTGGGTCTTCGTTTCTGTGCGAGGGCTCTCTCTAGCTGTGGCAGGCGGGGGCCACTCCTCACCGCGGTGCGCGGGCCTCTCACCATCGCGGCCTCTCCCGTTGCGGAGCACAGGCTCCAGACGCGCAGGCTCAGTAATTGTGGCTCACAGGCCCAGTTTGCTCTGCGGCATGTGGGATCTTCCCAGACCAGGGCTCGAACCCGTGTCCCCTGCATTGGCAGGCAGATTCTCAACCGCTGCGCCACCAGGGAAGCCCTGTCTTCCTTTTTAACGCTGAATAATATTCCACTGGATGTATGTACCACATTATGTTTATCCATTCATCTGTTGCTGGACATGTGGATTGTTTCCTTCTCTTCACTATTGTGAATAATGCTGCTGTGAACATGGGTGTACAAATAGCTCTTGAAGACCCTGCTTTCATTTCTTTTGCTTATATACCCACAAATGGGACTGCTGAATCAGATGATAGTTTTATTTTTAATTTTTTTGAGGAACCTCCTGTTTTTCATAGCTGCACCATTTTACAACCCCTCCAACAGTACAGAAGGGTTCCAGTTTCTCCATATCTTCACCAACACCTGTTATTTTTTTGTTTTTTGTTTTTTTGTGTGTTCTTTTTTTTTTTGATAGTTGCTATTTTGTGGGTATGAGGTGATATCTCATTGTGGTTTTGATAGGCATTTTTCTAAAGATTAGTGATGTTGAGCATCTTTTCATATGCTTGTTGGCCATTTGTATATCATCTTTGGAGAAATGTCCATTCAAGTCCTTTGCCCATTTGTTAATTGGGTTTTTTGATTTTTTTGTTGTTGTTATAGGAGTTTTAAAAAGTATATTTTGGATATTAATCTCTTGTCAGATATATGATTTGCAAATACTTTCTCCCACTCTGTAGGTTGCCTTTTCACTCTGTTAATTGTGTCCTCTGATGCACAAAAGTTTTAAAGTTTTATGTAGTCACATTTGTCTATTTTTGCTTTTACTGTCATATCTAAGAAATCATTTTCAAATCCAACGTTATGAAGCTTTTCCCCTATGGTTTCTTCAAGGAGTTTTATGGTTTTGGGTCTGAGTCCAGGTCTTTAATCCATTTTGAGTTAATTTTTGTGTATGGTGTAAGGTAAGGGTCCATCTTCACTCTTTTGCATGTGGATATCCAGTTTTCCCAGCACCATTTGTTGAAGAGACTGTTCTTTCCCTATTGAGTGGTCTTGGCTCTTGTTGAAGATCATTTGAAGATCATATTTGTGAGGGTATATTTCTGGGCTCTCTATTCTGTTCCATTGGCTTGTAGATCTGTCTTTTGATAGTACCGTACTATTTTGATTATTGTGGCTTTATAATATGTCTTGAAATCAGGGAGTGTGAGAACTTTCTTCTTTTTCAAAATTGTTTTTGCTATTTGGAATTCCTTGAGATTCCTGGTCAACTTAAATAGGCTCTACTCTTTTCTATTTAAACAAATAAACACAATTAGTATTCATCTCAGGTACCACCATGTCTTATCCATTTCCTTCAGAATCAAATTTCTCAAAAGAATTTCTGTTTGGAGTCTCCATTTCTCTATTGCTCACTCAGCATTTAACCAACTTCAGCTATACTTTTCTCATGATCACACTGAAAACCTTTTACACTGAGATTACAAAAAACCCTCTGTATCACTAAATCCAATAGACTTTTTTTTTAAAGCATCATCTTAAATACACAGGAGGATTCAACACTACTGACCACTCCAGTGTTCTTGAAATACTTTTTTCTTTTAGTTCTTGATGACACTTTGCTCTTCTAATTTTCTTCCTACCTCTCCAGCATTCTTCTCTGTGTCCTTTTCAGGCCTATGCTTCTTTCCCCTGTCCTTGAATGTTAGGGTTCCTCAAGGCCTAATTCTAAGCCCTCTCCTCTTTACTCTGAACTCCTGGGTTATCAAATATATATTCATAGCTTCAGTGCCCCCCACCTGATGGATGAATTACTCAAGGGATTAAATTATAGATAAGAAGGCTGATTGGTGAGCCGAGAATTAGAACAAAAGCAAGGAGGTGTTCTTACAGGATATTTCTATGAGGCTATGGTTAGGGCTCTGACTTGCCCTTGGGCTTTTTCTTTCTTGACAACTGGCATTAGTTATCAGAGTCATATCCCTGAACAGAGTTACAGACATTTGGTACAGGCTTCCTCCAGGGTCTGATCTGAACTGTGCACTGCCCACCACTCCATTTAAAATATCTGACCTGGTCCTCATTTGTTACCTTTTCTTTATGAGAAAAGTGTTGATTAGATTTTGAGAAGCTTCCAAATCATCTGCTTGTTGGAGACATGGAAAACACCTTTGCTTCCACAGCAACTCGTTTACAGGTGCTTTGTTCAGGTGAGCCTCCATGGAACTGGCTAACATACACAGGTGCAACAACCACAGTGTCTCCAGACATTGCCAAATGTCACCTGCTGGCCAGAATCATCCCCACACTTGAGAACCACTGGTTTAGAGGGAAGCTGGTTTAGGTTGAAGAAGGAGCTGGAGAGAAGAAACCCGATGGGCTACTGCATGGAAATCAACTGAGTGAGAGTTAAAGGATATTAGTTCCTAAGCGGGCCGGTTGGGGGGGACATAGGATTTGTCCTATGTCTTGGTCTCTACTTCCCACTAATTATGAGACATTTGGTTAGTTGCTTTACCCTTCTGATTGTGAATTAGTATGAGGATTAACCTTGTTACTATTATTTTTTAACTTACGTACTTACTATGTACCAGAGTTGTACTGGCATTTCATATGAATTATAGAGATGGTGTGTATTAAAGTCCTCTGTAAATTATAAGATTTTGTACAAAAGTAATGTGCTGTCCTGTTCATTTCTTACCACTGTTTTTATCCTTTAGATCCTTAAAACTACTGGCAAATACAAGATTTACCTTTGTACCATGTTCTTTTGTGAATTTCATAAAATATTGTATTTTCTAAGAACAATCACTTATTTTATGTAATTATTTTATATATATACATATATATAAAAGAGCTGGATTTAAAATTACATTAGGGATTAAAATGTAGCATCACTCATTTTATACTGAGAATAAGTGAGAAGATGAGATTTTGTAATTTGAAATAGATTTAGCAGGCAAATTTCCAGGAATGTATCTGCTCCATATGTTGAATAACATCACAGAAATCTTTGGGAAACCCCATTGTTAGCACTTCTCTATCTAGAAAAGAATATCTGTTTGTTTCTTGTCCTTTTGTTTCTTTTCCTTAGTCAGTTCCCTATAGTGAGTCAATTAAATTTTTTTTCTTATTCTTGTCTTAACTACATTCACTTTTGTCTCTCTACTTTAATGGATTAGTCAGGCATGATTTCCCTGTATACTCAATAATGTTTGCTGAATGAAGGAATAAATTACAGAAAACATGTTATCTCTCTTCCAGCAGGTTATCTGTTAAAATGATCAGTGACCCTACCTTTCATTATAGATTTCCTCAATGTAGAATTGTTTGTCTGTCTATAGTTCTGAGTTTCTCCAGAATTTATCCCATGGATTGGATTGGGGGCAGGGTTGAGGGAGGTATTGGGTCTCAGCCTGATGCAAATTCACTGGGCCTCCAGAGGAATGGTTTATAATATTGATACTTTAAATATTTGCTTCAACCCTAGAATTCACTCCAAGGGTCATAATACTTTGTTGCCTCTCTGGATTGTAGTGTTTAGCACCTGCTGTCTCCCACGTCTCCTGATGATTTCATGGGATCAGTCTTGGCTGCCTGTCCATGACTTACCTCTCAAATGATGGATTGAACCTGTCACCCAGTGTTGATTTCTAGTACTGATCCTGCATGCCTTTACTTTTCACTTCTCCCCAGATGTGATAATAATCACATGATTTGGGGGAGAGTTTCCTTAGCCAATGAGAATACTGAATTCAATTAAATTGCTGTGATCACCATTATAAAATAGCTCATTCACAGTTATTTACTGCACCAGTTCTTCAATACTTGAGACCATGATGTATCGGTCAATACATGATGTATGATGTAATATTTCTCTTCTTTATGGCTACTAAACTGCCTCTTCTAGGAAGCAGTCATCTGTCTTAACCAAAATCTCCACTTCTCTGAGATGAGATTTTCTGCCGTATTCTACGCATAGTCTACCAATACATGCCTGCATCATTCACCATTGTATCCCCGTCTGTATACTTGGCATATATAGGAGGCACTCGCATATTTTTGATCTACTGAGTGAATGAAACTCGGATTCTTGTGGATTCTTGTGGTTGCTTAAGTTTTGTTTTGCTTAATGATGTCATCTGCTAAAATGTTCTCTTTCTTTTCCCAGTTCCATTTCACTTCTAATTAAGTACTCAACATAAGGTTAAGAGAAACCAATTTGAAGAACCATCTGAATATCATGGGAATCATTTCTTAGTTTCTTAAAGAGAAAGCACACCTCTCTGGTTATGAGCTTATTGAAGAAAATGAGAAGGAAAAAATTATAAAAGCAATAGGAAGAAACATGGTCAGAGCAGAACTAGCAAGGAAGATACTTCCTGTCTGACAGGGTATCAGAGAAAAGGAAAAGTTTCAGTTCCTATTTTGCCTTAGTCGTCTTCTGCACAAGGAATGACATTAAAAGTGGAACAATGTTGGGAAATCCCATGGGCTCTCTCATTTATTCATCCTGTGGATCTCTTCTCAAACTCAGATGTGCTCTGGAGGTGTCTCCCTTTGCTTCTTTGTCTGCTCTTTTTCATTTTCTGAGCTGTTGAATTCTCCAGTTCCTTGTAGTGGAGTAGGACAGTATCGTGGTGCCCTTTTTCCTTCTTGTCCTGCCAAATCTTACATAGGCTTTTTCCATTTTGGAGAGCTTAACTAACTTTTTGGGAAAACAGGTGGAGATACTTTCCTGTCTGGGCTAGAATATTCTTTTCCTGAGATTCAGACTATTTTTTTTCCCCCTAATTCTGGTTATCTCCATTACTATATCCAGGAATATCTTTGGCACCAGTACTTGGAAACCTTATGCTTCCCCACAGGTTGTTTTATAAAAATGCATTAATTAATTTATTAATTTGTTTATACCTTCTTATTCCAAAATCTGGTGTTAGGGATACTGCTAGGACACAAGACATTTGGAAATCTGAAATGATGGACATACCTTGATCCTAATGAGTACCCACACTAGGTGTCAATAGAGGACTAACCTGATCTTTTAACACCTCTAAAGATTGGAATGTCCCAGAGCTCAGACCTTGGACCTCTTTCTCTCTTTCCACTTCTTTTTTTCTTCTTAAGCAACAGAAATTTATTTTCTCACAGTTCTAGAAGCTAGAAGTCTAAGGCCAAGGTGTTGTGAGGGTTGGTTTCTGATGAGGCCTCTCTGCCTTACTTGTAAACAGCCATCTTCTTACTTCGTTGCCATATGGCCTTTTCTCTGTGTGTGCACATGGAAAGAGAGAGCCCTCTTGTGTCTCTTCCTCTTATAAGGACACCAGTCAAATTAGATTAGGGCCCCACCCTTATGATCTCTCCACTCATTTTTTAAGGAGAGCTTATTCAGTTCCATAACTTTAAACACTACCTTTACATTGTTGATGACTCCCAAATATAATCTCCAGCCACCACTTCACCCTGAACTTCAGACTACTTGATGTCTCTACTTATATGTCCATAGACACCTTAAACTTAACATGTCGACACCAAACCCTCGATTCCCCCAAGCTAAATTTACTTCTCCTCAAGTGTTTCCTATCTCGGTAAACGTAGTTGCCCAGCCCAAAAACCTTTGAGTTTTTCTCTTGTATGCCACATCCAATTCTTCAGCAAGTCCCCTTTAAAATGTCTCAAATCTATCGACATACTGTTTCCTCTAGCATTGCCATTCTAGTTCAAGCCGTCATCTTCTCTCACCCGGACCACTGCAATAGCCTCCTAATGGTCTCCCTGCTTTTACTCTTGCCCTGATCCCTCTTTAAAACATAAATTATAATTCTCTGCTGCTTAAAACCCTATGGCTTCTCATCAGAAACGTGCAGTGTAACCTGGCCCCTGACTACCTCGCTAATTTCATCCTCTGACTATCCCTCTCACTCACTCCCCACAAGCCACTCTGGCCTACCTTTCCTCAGTTGTCCCAGGCACATTCTAACCTCAGAGTTTTTGCATTTGCTGTTCTCTGCCTCAAACTCCCTTTCTCCAAATACTCATATCACTTGTTCTTTCACTTCATTAGGATCTGTACTCAAATGTCATCTCCTCAGAGAGGCCTTTTTACTTCTTTATTAGTCATTTACTTAAAACAGCATCCTCCTAAAGCCTCCATCCGTATTGTGCTTTATTTTTCTCTGTAGTTCTTATTGCTTTCTGACATTATTTTAAAACTATTTTTTGTTCTCTGTGTCCACACTCAAATGCAAGCTTCCTGAAGGGAGGTAGGGCAAGGGCATTGTCTGTTTTGTTCAATGCTGTATCTTCAGCACCTAGAACAGGGCCTGGCTCATACAAAATACTAAATATTCATTTGTGGAATGAATGAGTGAATGCATTAGTGGCTGCACCCATCCTTTGAGAAAGATTCTGAAGGAATGCCCAAGCTCAGTGGGCAGGATCCACAGTCCCCAAATCACTGCTCCTATCTCCATGTGTATATCAGTTATCTACTGATGTATGTATGCTTTCCTGCTACGCCTTGACACTTCCCCTTCAAATCCTTTCCAGCTTAAGTTCCCTCGTTTACGTACTATCACAGGTGCACTTTCCATCTCCATCCGACAAAAGTGGTCTTTTAGAAGTAATTTTATAACATAACAAGTGCTCATACGTAGAAAAAGCAATTTCTATTAGGAGATGAGGGTTAGTTCATGATAATTGTGGTGAGAGCACAAAATAACAACAAATTTGGGACTTGGACAAATTAAATTCCATAGTCCTGAAGGAACTTGCACATATCTTGGAGACAGTATCCTTGTTAAGTCATAGCAAATAGGTGACAAAAGATTGTAGTGGTTATAACTCACCTGGAGTCTAGTGTTCCATATCTAGCATTGAGCCCAGTCTGGGCACAAGATTTTAAAAAAGAGGAATGTGTTCAGAGATGGTAAATGGTATAGTGAAAACATATGAGTAATGTTTGAATAATAATAATTATAATTACAGACATTTACTATGTGCCAGACATTACTCTAAATACTGTTTGTAAATAGTAATTTAATCCTCATCGTATGAAGTAGATACTATTATATCTCATCTCAGAGGAGGAAATGAAGTTACAGAAGTTAAGTAACTCCCTCAAGGTCACACAGCTAGTAAGAGGTAGAGCCAGTGCTGATTTCATTTTGATTTGAGTCCATGTTCTTAACCGCTATGTTATTATCTTTTAATATTTAAAAAGAGCACTATTGAAGAGAAACTGGGGCTACTGTAGAAGTTCTTAGAAGGCGGTGTTAGCCTTCACCTCAAGCTCAAGCATCGCCACCTCTTCTCAGTCCCCCAAGTCTACCCAGTATGTATTCTTATAATCGGACCAGTAACACTTTATTACACTTACTTGCTTATATCCCTACCTCTCTCTACTAACCTATATTTAACCTATTTTAAGGGTTATATTTGATTCACTTTTGAGCCACTAAATTTAGTTTAGTGTTTGGCATATAATCAACATTCAATTTCTGTTGAATGAAAAAAATGAAAGAATGATCTTTAAATTGATTAGAACTTTCCAGTGGTAGAACAGATTTCCTGTAAGGTAATAAGCTTCTGGTCACTGGCAGTTTTCAAGCGTGGGCTGGATGCTTGAAGGATGCTTGTAGGGATGCTGCAGAGGAAATTCCATGTCATGTGGGAGTGGAAGATTAGACCAGGTTTCCTTCTAACTATGAACTATTTGATCCTATGATGTTAATTATGATTCTTTCTCTAAACATTTAGTTAGCACCTCCTATGTGCCTGGCATTGTTCTAGGCACTGAAGATACAAAGATAAAAGTGGCCTTGCTAGTATCCATAAGGAGCTAGTAATCAGTGGATAATGAGGAAAGAGGTGCTTAAGAGTATAGGTATAAAGTTTTAGTACATAAAAATAAATAGAAAAGGACAGATATTTGAGGTGCTTTGAATAAATGAGGAAGGGAGAAAAAAGCTATTACAAGGGGGAGAACTAGATATGAAAGATGACCCTAAAATTCCCTGAGAAGGGAGAATGTAGGGAGTAAAGACCACATTATATTATTATATATTATGTTATATAATATAATATAATATGTTATATTGTTATGGGGGAATTCCCTAAAAGGGAACTATCGGTGTTTGTCATCAAGGTATATGGCAGGGTTGGATGTAATTCATAATTCAGTAGAGATTAATTAATTTGTGAAGTATTTTGAAATTCTTGGAACAAATGTGCCTTCTTTTATTAGTCTCCCAGACCAATAAAGTTGATTAAATTCTCCTTTCCCCTGCCCTCCGCCCCCTTTGGGGGCATTAACATGAAATGGACAATTCATTAAGTCATGTGGGACCCTTCAGTTTCTTTTCTGATTCATGTGCCTGGAATCTGTTAGACCATAGGGGAGTAATGGTCTTCTTTTTTTTATTAACCTGGTCCCTGATGCTGCTCATCTCTCACACATGTCACAATATGTCTTGTCACAGAATCATCCTCTCTAGCTGGGACATGATGCTTAGGTAGGTGGGGAAGTCCCCTGTTTTGTTTAAAATCATAGTTGTCTTTGGGTTTGGCTGGCATGTTCATGATTAGTTTACTGACAATTGGTTTTTTTCTTTCTATACCATATGCTATTCCATGATTCATCTGCTTTGAGTCTGCTGCCCTGAAGGTGAAACAATTTCTTCCAATGTTGATATTTCATAATCTCATAGATAACAAGCATACACATATGCATAGTCCTTTCAGAAGTTTTAAACATTTGGAGATGAATGAATTATGCTGCCACAAATGGAAAGGAGCAGTATAAAACCATAATGGTGATATCCAGACATCTTCTGTTGGGTGGTTGGGTGAACGCTAATATTAATAAAGCCTGCATACTTTACTGTATCTCTCCTTGAGAAGCTATTTCTGGTATGTGGTATTTATTTATGAATTTTTTTTTTTTTTTTGGTAGAAGTGTAAGTTTTTTTTTTTTTTTTTTTAAACATCTTTATTGAAGTATAATTGCCTTACAATAGTGTGTTAGCTTCTGCTTTATAACAAAGTGAATCAGTTATACATATACAATATGTTCCCATTTCTCTTCCCTCTTGCATCTCCCTCCCTCCCACCCTCCCCATCCCACCCCTCTAGGTGGTCACAAAGCACCGAGCTGATCTCCCTGGGCTATGCGGCTGCTTCCCACTAGCTATCTATTTTACATTTGGTAGTGTATATATGTCCATGACACTCTCTTACCCTGTCACATCTCACCCCACCCCCTCCCCATATCCTCAAGTCCATTCTCTAGTAGGTCTGTGTCTTTATTCCCGTCTTGCCACTAGGTTCTTCATGGCCTTTTTTTTTTTTTTTTCCTTAGATTCCGTATATATGTGTTAGCATACTGTATTTGTTTTTCTCTTTCTGACTTACTTCACTCTGTATGACAGACTCTAACTCCATCCACCTCATTACAAATACCTCCATTTCATTTCTTTTATTTATGAATTTTAACATTTAACATTTTACTTTAATTGCTTTGATTTACATGTATTTTAATATTTTAGACAAGATCTTTATTTGTAGAAATGCGGTTTAAATTCCAAATAAATTGTAATACTTGCTGTTAATATTGTAATGATGGCATCTTTTCTCTATTTAATGTGTAGCATTGATTATTCAAAGCTTAAGAAATCTTTTAATTTCTGATATAAATAGTAATCTTTGAAAACATTTCAGTTTAAGACACATCACATTTCTGAATGCAGTGCAAAGCAGTTTTTTCCACACGGTTATTTTCTAAGTATTTAGAAGATTACACTTCTAATAAACATGGACTAAATTCAGTTTCTGCATGTAGCACTAATCAGTGCCCTTATTGTGTTGCATCATTTAACCACCTGTATCTTTTTACTCAGAATGTCTGTGATTGTTTTTCGAAGAAGAAAAGCTCTTTATATAAAATTCCATGGTGTAGATGCACATGTAAATATCTGTATAAGTTGTGCACTTGGGGAGAGATTTTTAAAAGATTCTAATTCTCAGTATATCTCCCTCCCCCTCTCCCCCTTTCCCTGGTTTTAGCTTCTCTTTGGTTCAGGTGTGCTGGTGTCCTTAAGCCTTTCCGGGCCGCAGCTGGAGAAAGTGGTGATTGACAGAAGCCTGGTGGGGAAGCTCATCTCAGACACCATCAGTGATGGTAATTACCCCCATGTGCAAATCAATTGCCTACATTAACAGTGGGGCAGGAGAAATAGTGTGTCAACAGGTAGACTAATTATTACCACTGGGGACTTGAAAACACAAGTAATTGCTTGTAATAGCACAGTTACAACCCCTGGGACCCATACAAGTTTTGACTAATATTTAATATCAAAGTTTTTGTCAAGTGTTAGGCTCATATCCTTGAGTATTTTTCACTCTTTGCTTAAAAAAATGTGAACGTATTTTCAAAAGAGGTTTATTTTTTTTTGGTGTGTTGACATTTCAAATATTTTTCATTTTCACATGAATTTTGAATAATAAATAACCCAAATTTGTCAACACAGCCACCAGTAAAAAAACAAAAGCAAAAACAAAACCTGTGCTTTGGCTGTTAGGAAGATTCTCTGTTACCAAAGTCTGTGAATACTAACTTTTGAGAGAGTTGGGCAGTATTTATTTATTTATTTATTTATTTATTTATTATTATTATTTTTTAACTTTAAAAAAAATTTATTTATTTATTTATTTATTTTTGGCTCTGTTGGGTCTTCGTTTCTGTGCGAGGGCTTTCTCTAGTTGCGGCAAGCGGCAAGCGGGGGCCACTCTTCATCGCGGTGCGCGGGCCTCTCACTATCGCGGCCTCTCTTGTTGCGGAGCACAGGCTCCAAACGCGCAGGCTCAGTAGTTGTGGCTCACGGGCCTAGTTGCTCCGCGGCATGTGGGATCTTCCCAGACCAGGGCTCGAACCCGTGTCCCCTGCCTTAGCAGGCAGATTCTCAACCACTGCGCCACCAGGGAAGCCCTGGGCAGTATTTATAAATATCAAAAATCAATGCCAAATATACTAGATAAATCTGAATCCCATTAAGTGATACCACAATCAGTACATAATTGCTACAAAGCACATAAAAAAAGACTTTAAGCCAGTAAGTGAAAAAGTAGGGTTCTGACATTAATCCCTAAAAGGCTCTATGCTGTGCTAACCTACGTATGTCATTTAATTTAAAAAACTATTCCTTCTAAGGTATAGTTATTTCCATTTTATGGATAAGGAAATTGAAGCTGTAATACTAAGGAACATGACCACCAATGAGATATTAAGGACTAGCCCAAAAATGACTGGGTTGAGATTTGAACCCAGGTTCTGGCTGCAAAGCCCATTTTCTTTGCACTACAGTGTGCTGACTCCTAAAGTTTTAAGATTATGTTCTTTAATTCAAGGTAAAAAAATGGTCTAAGAAACAGATTGCATTATCATTAGAGATTGAAAATTGTCAGTATCTTAAATTGAATAATCAAAGGAAAGTGTGATCTAATGGAAAGGACAGAGGTTAGATTACAGAAACCTTCCTTCTGCTGTGTGTGCTCACTAGCTATCTCTGAATAAATCAGACACAATTTCATAGAGAAAAGCACTCTGCAGGATGGCTATCATTAGCCATATACCTGATAATGAAAGCTGGGGTTAGGGTTATAAGTGTGCCATTTCCTTTTCCTTATAGGATCATGGTGCTAAGGAAGCTTCCCTATGGAAGAGGTTCCATTTTCATATGTCTAATAATTGACCCCTTCATTGACACTGCAAATAAAATAGTGGCTGTGATGATTTTGTCATATTGATTCTCCTCCATAAGAATTAAAAGGAGACTTCCAACACTATTCATGTCGCTGAGATATCTTTTTTCACTTGTTTCTTTTATTTATACCACAAATGATACACTCTCATGAGACCATGATAACAATGTGATTTCTTGGCAGTTCTCCAGATTCCCCTGTAATTGTGTAGATATACTGTTGGTTACTGCTTGCACAGTGAGGATATGGAAGTAAAGAAAAATATATAAAACATTCAATAATTTCTTTATGCTGGGAACAATATTAAACATTTCTCAAATTCCTACTGTATGTTTTTATCAACAATTTTTATAACATTAACGGCCCTTTATGTAACCTATGAATATTAATTATCTACCTGTGTGCTTTAAAAATAAAGCTGTAGAAATATTTTTGCTACTCTTCATTATCAAATATTATTTTATATAATGTGCATATTGGATATAATATGCTTTATTTCATTCAACTAGTATACCCTCAGAAAGAAGATTCATTGATGAAAAATTTTTTTAAAAATTGGTGGAGAACACTGATCTGTATCCCTTAATAAATCCAATTTATTCTCAGATGGTTTATGTCATATAAACACAGGATTAAAGGCTAAGCACAAATAAAAGTAAATGTTTTTATCTTTACATTCAGATGTGAAACGGTCTTTATTTTATGCTTTTCTTAGCCCTATTCCAAATACATCTCATTTGGAGGTTGTCCCCAAACATCAGTGTATATTGAAATGGTCTCAGGAAAAAAGAAAAAGTATCAAATCCATGCATGATTAGATTGATGATTGTTGTTTATTCCCAGTATCTTTACTATCTTTGTAAAATGTCATAATGGTATTTAGGAGACTTTAGTTATTTCAATTAATATTCATTTATGAATATTCTGAAAATAGTTTTTTGTAACATTTCAGTGGAAGAAACTGTTAATTCTTTATTATTTTATTCTAACTCAGTATTTGATAGTATTATCAAATCTTTTTTTTTAAGCTCTTCTCACAGACAGCTTTATCATCTTATCATTTTTGGCACAAAACAAACTATGTTTTATTCAGTTTACCAAGAAGATGGGTTCTCCTGATATAAACAAAAGACTGGAAAAACTCTCAGCCTTGGATTATAAGGTAGAGATTTCATTTTATATAGTCATATTGTTAATTATTAAGGTATGCTAGAGTATCACATGAGTTGATGTTATGCTTGTTTTTATTGAATGATTCCGGATTTCAGAAAAACCAGAGTTATTATAGGATTAAGCTTGATCAACTAGAAACAGTGGCCATCCAGAGTTTTCTTTTTTTACTCTCATTATGGGGGTCTAACAGTGGCATGCTTGGAGTAATTTATATAGTACTTACGGAAGTCAGAGACAGATAATAGAGGCAAGTTACACATTCGAAAATGGTTTTCTTGCTAGTGGTAGTATATACACCATTCTCATTTTCCCCTAAGACCCCGTATCATCCTTCTAGGCAAGGATAGCTGCTCTGGCTTCCATTTCACAAGAAAAGAAAGAGAGAAGAAGGCACTTTCAAAGGTTAATAGAAATGTGTAATAAACGAAGAGTGGGAAGACTCCCCCACCCCCCACACCCAACTCTAATTGTGGAGAAAAATGCAAAAAGAAATCTCCTTCCTGTGTTAGTATCTCTCCCTTCAGTAACTCCAGGTAATTTGTTTCCTTGTATCAGGGACCTTACATCTGTTAAGGCAGGATTTTTATTTTAAATGATGTATTTAATTTAAGTTTTGCCACATTACATTTTAACTGCTTGGAAGGCATACTCTCTGGTAGGATGAGTATCTAATACATTTTCCAGGCTGTTTCAGTTCAAGGCCTCTTTTCAGCAATGACTTGTGTTTGCAAGATTGATCCAGCCTCTGTGACGTGGATTTGAGACAGTTCACTGGGAACGGGGCTGATATGCAGCTTCCTTAAACAAGATGCACACTTACACCATACCTAGAGTATCTGTAACAAGGGCAAAGATTCTTGAAAGTCAACTTTGTGTGTGTGTTTGAAAAGTAGTATTTAACCTAACCTTTTGCCCTTTTGCATTATTTCTTATTGTGACTGAGGTGGTGGTGGTATGGGAGGATTTAATTTTATTTAGTGGAAAAATCTACTCTTATAAAAAAGATTTTTAACATGGGATAAAATACATTAAATAAGTGTTTCATTGTGGTAATAAACTAAAATTTGGTTTTGTCTGCCGACTTTGTGGAGCTTCTATAACACTTTGTATATATTGATTCTTTTAAACTGAAAATCAGTGGTATTCATATATTATATTTTGTTTAGTAAAAAAAATTGGTTTAGCATTCTTAATAGGATATTATTTTCCAGAATGGCTAACTGTAGATTTACTTAAAATGTTGTTTATTTACTAATACTGGTCTTTAAAATGCACCAGTATGCATTACCTCAAACTGTTAAAGTAACTGTTTTTAATGCATTTATATAAAATTTTGTATGACTAGTTTCTCCATCTTAGGTGTGGTGGATAATTTGGCAAAGTCTTCTCAGCTGAAGGATATTAGCTCCCGTTAATGAGAGCAGAGAGAAACTGTCAGGATGTCATCTTTTCTGATGAAAAGATGTGAAAAATAGACCGAGTATATGGGCCCTATACCTTGAGTAAGGGAGTTACTTATTTGTTTATTCATTCTGCCTTTAGCTTTGAGAAATTAAGCACTCCATGAGCACTCCATGTCATTTCTTTACATTAGAGAAGTAGCCTGCTTCCCTTTGGAAAACCCATGGATTTCATTTTCTGGTTCAGTATTTTAAATATAGTTATTTAAATACTTAGTAAAAACTGCCATTTGTCCATTGGAAGGATGTTTTAAGAAAGTTACTCATTTCACTTGCCCTCTTGACCATCGTGATAGAACACTGATGCCATTAATACTCATAGCAAACATGAAATTTCAGATAACATGTATGATTTGCATTATGTGAGGATTGAAAGTGCCAGCTCTCATCTAGAAATTCTTAAGTAACATGTTTACATGGCAGGTAGGACATCAAAATAATGTAGGTATATTTTTAAGGACTTAGCAATTCCATTGTGGTATTTCTCTTAAGAAGATAGCTAGTTAAAATAGTGATATTGAGAGCTTAAATATAAGAATTTGCACTTCAAAGCATAAAGTACATCTGTGTTGTCTGTCATTGCACATTTGGATTTTAAAACAACGAAATAGTGTAGAGTACTATAATTCTGCTTTTCTTTACAGCTGTACCATAATTTAATTCTTTTAGATTGAAACAGTCTTGGCAAAGAAAAATGTAGGGGAAATATCCTGAAAGTGTTGACCTTTAACAAGTTTTCCTGTCTACATTTTAAAAATCCAATTCAGTTTATTTAACAGTGAAGGGACAGGGACAGTGCAAGGAGTTAAATGTTTACCATGAGAGAACAACATTGGTAATTACTTTGATTTCAGTTCCTTTTGATGTGCATTCAGAGGATGAAGAGGTCAATAATATTATGGGCATGCAAATAGAAAAGGGTTCCTTTTGACCATATTAAAAAAAAATGGCAGAGGATTATTAAAGCATTAACCTTGATTTAATGGCCTTGGTTGAGTGGTGAGATCACAATTTGGATGAGCCTGATTATTTACTAAATACAATACATAAATGCAACGGGTTCTTAACACCCATTGCACTCTGGCATTATCGCATTACTGCCATCCTTTGTTGCCTTGCAGACAGGAATATGAAAGCAATCTGTCATGTAGTGAGACTGGCTCCAGAAGCATTTCTCTGATAAGAAGACCCCCTGCCCTTTGCTAGTGTCTGGTCCAGTAGGCTTAGCCATGTGCTTAATCCCCAGAAAGTGGTTCGATTATTGCTGACCAGCAATGGCAAGATAGTTTTTTTTTTTTTTTTTGGCTTCCAAGCTATCAACCTTCCATTAATTCCTTAAGCAGAAATACGGTGCAATCTATATTTCCTTGGCATGTGTCACCCAGATGGTGCCGTGCTTATGTTTTCAAATAACCATGTTCCAAAATAACATAGTTTGAATAATAAATTCTACAAATCCGTCCTAAGAAAGAAAAGCATAATTCTCAGAAGCTGCATAAACTTTTATGCAGCATGATGCTGTGACTTATCCCTTTATGCAGAATTTTTGTGTATATGTCTCATATATTCTTTAAAGTGATATTTGCCTCAAGTTGTTTTTCCTTTTATTGTTGTCAGTCATTCAGTCATTGTTAACATGTTATGTCTTAAACAGTAGTCAGACACTCTTGGTCAGCAGTACTGAACTTGTCATTTAATATAGCCGGTCTTAAATCCTGTGTGTAGGTCGATGCTGTCAAGCAACCATGACTGTACATTTTGGTATTGATTGGGATTGCTACGGCCAATTCCTCCCTAACTCACATTTCTCCTTTTCCTTTCCTCTGCTAAAAATGGGGAGAATTTTGAACATATGTCTTTTTTATATATGTGTCAAAAGAATTTGGTAAATTCTGACACCTCCTTAAGCACATGTTTAACATGCATATTTACTTGCATTTATCTACATTTACAGATGCTTTAATTTTTGCAATACTTTGAGGATTTTGCATTTTAAAAATGATCCTTGTCTGCTTTTTTTTTTTTTTTAACCATTAGATTTCCTATTATGAAATCCCTGGCCCAATAAACAGGACAACACAGCGTCGTCTAGCTATCAATTGTGTTCAAGATATAGTTGTTTGCTGGTGGCCACTGGTCAGTGATGATGCTTGGCCTTGGGCCCCCATTTCTTCTGAGAAAGACAGAGCCAATCTGCTGCTCCTGGGTTATGCTCAAGGAAGACTGGAGGTAAATCTAAAGCAAATATATACATTTTATTGAAGAGAAAATAAAATAGGATTATTAGTTTTCTATTCTGAAATAAGTGTGAATACTTTTTAAAACATATAATTTATTTTCCAAATATTCAACAAAGGAAATTACATATGAAATGGGATCCTTTAAAGTATCACATCTGGAGGATACACAGTTTCAGGACTTGTCTGAATAGCATAGTGATTAATATCACAAGCTTCTGGGTTCAAATCCTAGCTTTGCCACTACCTAGCTCTCTGTCCTTGAGCAGATTACTAACCTCTATGGTTTCATTATTTGAAAAATAAAGTTAACGAAGATAAATGAGTTAATACATGCATTTAGAGCAATAACTACATATATTAAACTCTCAATTACTATTGTGATTCTTGTCATTATTATTAGTACTGTCATTACTGTTTGCTCATGATTTCATGCCTATCGAAGCTATGTTATCAACCACCTTCTTTAAACTTCAGTTAGGTAGCAAACATTAGTCAAATGCCTATTTTCTGCAAGACTCTGTGGTGCCAAACCATGGCTGGGGCAAGGATTTGTAAGAAGGGCTTTAGAAGAGTGCCTTCTCAGTCTAGTTTCCTGCCTGGGACAGGAGCACCAAAAGGGTTAATCTAAGAGGTGCAGACAAGATCTTGCCCTATCTATTCCTGACAGTGGTTCCATCATCACTCATTATCACGAACCTATGGCTATTTTCACCTTGTATCAGTACTTTGAGTATGAAATTCTGTTTCTTTTTTAATGTAACTTAAAAAAAAGCAACCTCCTCCAACCTGTTTTTTTTAATGTCTTGGCTTGGGTAAAATAGTATGTTCCTGTATTTTCTCTAAATCCATTATCTTTTAGGCTTTAATTTTTTTAATTTTTCAGAATTAGTATTCTGAGATATAATGAACAAGTACAAGTTTTCTCTATCCCTACCTACCTCTTCTGGTTTTATAAATTTACAGGCTATCTTTTAAGACCAAAGAGTCCTTTTTAACTAATTATTTTACCTTTTTCTGGAACTTTTCCAATTTGTTGTAGTAACTAATACCACTTGTAATGTTTCAGGTATGGATTTTGTGAGGATAAAGAAGTGCTTTATTCCTATTCAATTCCTGTTCATGCCCACCATTTTATTGATCTTGGGTCCAGAAGCTAACTGAATAAAAGACTTAATCAAAATGACTTAATATAATAAAGCCAACTAGAATTCTTTTAAATGCTCTGTTTTATAATAAAAGTAATAATAATATAAATCAGCCTTTAGTTTTACATTACACAAATTACCTTTATTTGAAATGAGTTTATTACCTGAAATTAGGACTGTTCAGAAAGGGTTTACGTATGGTCTATGTACTTCATCTCCTGGTGTCATCTAGTTTATGGACTTCAGAGTTGGATAAACCTCGGTTTGCCTGTTGGTTGGACCATATACTGTGTGACTTTAATCAAATTTACTTCCTGTCAGCTTCTGCCTGCTTTTAATTAATACTCTGTTCTTTGGCCTTGGGTAGATCACCTACCCTCTCTGACTGTAGTTTTCTAATTTTTAAAATGATGGATTTAAACCAGATAGGTCCTGGGCAGCTCAAAAAAGTGCACATCTGGATTCTGAAGCACAGATCTGATTTAGCCATTGCATGTTCAAACGCCTTCAGTAGATTTTGAAACTAAACTTAGCCTCGGCACTGAAAAGGTCCCCCTGACTGGCCCTGACTTACCTTTCCAATGTTATTTCTTTATACAAATCTATGTTCTAGCCAAATGGTTTACTCACTGCTTCTTTATTTCCCACCTCCTGTCTGTACAAATTACTGGTATTTCTACCTGAAAGGCTCCCTCTCTCTTTTCACATCATTCATCAACTACTGAGCATGACCATGGAGTAAGCACTGTATTTCATGCCAGGGGATATAAACACAAAACAATCCCTGCCCGCAAGGATCTTAGTGTCTACCAATGAGAGACAAATATAAAAACGTGTGAGTGCACTAAAGTGTTAAATAATGCTGTGGATAGAGTATGTGTAAGCTGTAGAGGAGCCAGTGGGGACTGTTTCTACCTAGAGAGATAATAAGGGGGGAACTTTAAAGAGGATTTACAATTTGCTCAAGGTTGGTACACAATTTTACTTTTTTTACTATCCTTTATAAGTTTCATATCAAAGTTGTACTACCCCTATGGAGTGATTTGACTAGCTTTTCTCTTTTCTCCTCTCTGAACCAGTGCCAAAAGGAATTATATGATACTTGAATGTTTGGTAAAACTCATATAAAACTGCCTGGGTGTGCTGTCTTTCAAGGAAGGTAGATTTTTTATAATTGATTCCATTTTTCGAGGGTTGTTTGTTTTTCGGGAATTCTGTCTTTTCCTTGAGTCATTTTCCTTAATTTGTATTTTTGGAAAATTATCCATCTTATTTAAGTATTTGAATAGATTTTCATGAAGTTGTATATGATACTTGCACCTGATTTTTAATTGTTCACCACTGACTGCATAGCTAATTTTTTGATCATAATATATTAAGATATATAATTCATTTTTTTTGTCAAGTAGCTTTTGTCTTGGATTTGGCTCTTTCAATCAGTCTATCAAAATTAAACTGTTAGAAAAATCTGTAAAGATTTCTTTTTCAGAACCTCACGTGAACTTCTATATGCAAAAGGTGAATGGCTTTTGGAAGAACTGTCTGGGGAAATAATTGTTTCTTTGTGTGTGTGTGAAGACATAATCTTTAATTGTGAATTGTAGCACATTTTTTAGGGTAACATTAACTAAAACCACTAGTCTATAAAAGTAATATTCAGGCATATGGCTTTAAGTATTTTTTCACTAGCGACCAATAGACTTCTTGAGCTAATCCTCGGAATAAGAGATACGATATACTCTTAAACCCTAAAATTCAGACTAAAAAAGTAGCAGCCTCATAGAGAAGAAATTTAATCTTTGCATCTATTAAATGATAGAACTTAAAAAAATAATTTCCCACCCAATTTCAATCAGAAAAGATAGTAAGCTTTTATTTGGACAGTACCAAGATCCTAGAGTAGTGGTTCTTAGCCTTGGCAACACATTACAGTCACCTGCAGAGCTTTTACAAAGGAGCCCACCCAGACCAGTTATATCAGAATCTCCAGAGGGGGAGGAGGCATCAGTATTCTTTTACAGGTTCCCTAGGTGATTCTCATGTGCATCCAAGTTGAGAACCACTGCTTTACAGCAGACTGGAAAAAAATTTTTAAGCCATCTTTTTTGCATAACAGACCATGGAAAGGATAAAGCCCACATACTGAACCAAATGAGAGTGTTAACAGTAAATTCCAAGTAGAAAATTGGCTTACCAAGCAGCAAAAAAAAAAGAAAACAAAGGAAACATAGAAGTAAGCTCTCTGTGACTGAATTATCTGTCTTTCAGAGGAGGAACATTTCTTAATTTATTTTATGGATATTAGAAAACTGCTGGTCTAATTTCACACTGCAGAGCTCTAAACAACAGTACATATCTTAATTAGAAGCACAGAACAGAGAGATTTATGTAGTCTAGGGGAAAAAAATTTGTTTTGAACAATATACAATAGTATGAAGAAAAAGAAATTTTTTATCAGTAAAATTCATTTAAAAATAGTTTTTAATGGTTTTTGTATGGATTATTGTACATAGCATGGTAGTCATTTATACTTAAATTCCTCACACTCTTTATACTTACATTTGGAAAAGGTGATTACCGTCATCATAGAACTATTTAATTCATTAGCTTTGTCAAAAATGTGGTGACAACACAACTTACTCTTTCCTGACCTTTGTATTCAAGCAGATGTTTTAGCTTTTCAGCTGTATGGATTTGATAATGCTTTCTGAGTATGGCAGTAATTTCAAGATATCTTACTCAGAAAAGGTCACTTGAATTTGTTTAACCAAAGTAATCAAAAACACATAAGCAGAGCTATTAAACCTTAAAACCTGTTGTCAGGGCTAGGGAAATATAACCTCACAAAGGTAACTTTTTTCCCATAAAAATTAAAAACTAATTTTGCAGTGATTTAGAGGAACAGCCAACTGATGGGAAAGTCAAAATGTGACCAACTTTTAATACAGTATAATTTGATAAAAGAAGTATTCAGAAAGCATTATAAATGCATTCAACTGAAAAGCCAAAATATTTAAGAGACATCTCTTCCAAAGAAATGTATGAACTGTGTTAGCTTTCAACCAGATAACCAAGATTTTCTATTTTAGGGATGATTTTTTTTTTTTTTAAATCTCTGTATTATAAAGACACTAAGGAAAACCACAGAGACTAAATATATAGTTCAATGAGCTTTTACTAAGGAAACACCCCTGAACCACACTCAGGTCAAGAAATAGAACTTTGCCAGGCACCAGAAATAGCGCCACGTACTCTGTTTTGATCTCAACCCTTTCCTGGTGCCCCAAAGTAACCTCTATTGTGACTTTTACACATTTTCTCATATAGTTTTTATCACCTAAATGTGCATCCTGCAAAACTGTAGTTTAATATTATCTATTTAAAACATGTTAATGTGTCTTTTAACTCTCTTTTAATCTGCAAGTTCCCGCTCCATCCCTTTTTTTTTTCATTAAAATTTATCTGTTGAAACTGCAGTGTCCCACAGTCTGGATTTTGTTGTCCCATTGTCATGGTGTGGTTCAACAAGTTTCTTTGTCTTTTGAAAATTCTGCAAGTTAGTAGTCAGTTTTGTCAAGACTGTGTGCAAAGGAGTGCTTTTTAATCAGAAGGCACATAATGTCAGGTTCTCTTTCTCTCTTTTGGTTGTCTCTCTTTTTTGATTTTAGCAGCTCTTGATGCTTAATGCCTAGATCCAGTAATTCATGACGGTTGCAAAATGGTGATATCTAATGATATTTTTTTTTTATTAATTGCGATACTTTTATAATGAGACACTTCTACTCATCTCCTACTTATTTTCCCAGTGGCTGGATTCATATAGTATAATCAGGATAAGCATCTGTTTCTCTTATTTACTAGTTTTCAAGATTGAATTGGTTCCCTATCACTCCCTGAAGGTAACCAATTAGTTTTTGTTTTTTTAATAGCATTATTAATTCATGGATTTAAACATTCTTGACTTAATGGGTTTCATAAATTGTAATTTTTGTCCTTTTGAAAGCTCAGATTCTTAACTTTGGGCAGTGGGAGTCTCCTCAAGTTGGCTCCTCTTCTTGTCATGACCTCAGTAGTCTTGGGTAGCTTCCCTCTGTCTGGTGTAACAATATGTCCATGCTTTCTTGTACATTTCCTGCTGCAAACCTGGAATTATCCGTTTCTTCAGTAAGGTCTGGTTTCTGGATCACTGAAGAAATCAAAGAGCAAATCAAAAAATGAATGAGACATTTTTTGAGACAAATGAAAAAGAAAACACGATGATCTAAAACCTATGGGATGCAGCAAAAGCAGTTCTAAGAGGGAAATTTATAGCGATACAAGCTTACCGCAGGAAACCAGAAAGATCTCAAGTAAACAACCAAACTCTACTCCTAAAGCAAGTAGAGAAAGAACAAACAAAACCCAAAGTTAGTAGAAGGAAAGAAATCATAAAGGTCAGGGCAAAAATAAATGAAATAGAGACTAAAAAAAAAAAAAAATAGAAAAGATCAATGACACTAAAAGCTAGTTCTTTGAAACGATATGCAAAACTGATAAACCTTTAGACAGACTCATCAAGAAAAAAAGGGAGAGGGTCCAAATCATTGAAATCAGAAACGAAAAAGGAGAAGTTACAATAGACACCACAGAAACACAAAGGATCATAAGAGACTACTATGAAGAACTACATGCCAATAAACTGGTACAGCCTAGAAGAAATGGACAAATTCTTAGAAAGGTACAATCTCTCAAGACTAAACCAGGAAGAAATAGAAAATATGAACAGACCAATTACCAGTACTGAAATTGAATCAGTAATTTAAAAACTCCCAACAAATAAAAGTATAGGACCAGATGGCTTCATAGGTGAATTCTACCAAACATTTAGAGAAGAGTTAACATCTATCATTCTGAAACTATTCTAAAATATTGCAGAGGACAGAACACTTCCAAACCTTTTCTGTGAGGCCACCATCACCCTGTTACCGAAACCAAAGATACCATGAAAAAAATTACAGGCCAGTATCACTGATGAACATAGATGCAAAAATCCTCAACAAAATACTAACGAACTGACTCCAACAATACATTAAAAGGATCATACACCTTGATCAAGTGGGATTTATCCCAGGGATGCAAGGATTTTTCAATATTCACAAATCAATCAGTGTGATACACCACATTACCAAATTGAAGAATAAAAACAATATGATCATCTCAATAGATGCAGAAAAAGCTTTTGATAAAATTCAACATCTATTTATGATAAAAACTCTTCAGAAAATGGGTATGGAGGGAACATACCTTAGCGTAATAAGAGCTATATATGACAAACGCACAGCTAACATCCTACTCAATGGTGAAATTCTGAAAGCATTCCTTCTAAGATCAGGAACAAGACAAGGATGCCCACTCTGTCCACTTTTATTCAACATAGTTTTGGAAGTCCTAGCCACAGCAATCAGAGAAGAAAAAGAAATAAAAGGGATCCAAATTGGAAAAGAAGAAGTAAAACTGTCACTGTTTGCAGATGATACGATACTATACATAGAAAAATACTAAAGATGCTACCAGAAAACTAGTAGAGCTCACCAATGAATTTGGTAAACTTGCAGGATACAAAATTAATACACAGAAATCTCTTGCATTCCTATACACTAACAACAAAATATCAGAAGGAGAAATTAAGGAAGCAATACCATTTATCATCACATCAAAAAAATAAAATACCTAGGAATAAACCTGTCTAAGGAGGCAAAAAACCTGTATTCAGAAAACTTTAAGATACTGACGAAAGAAATCAAAGATGACACAAACAGATGGAGAGATATACCATGTTCTTGGATTGGAAGAATCAACATTGTCAAAATGACTGTAGTACCCAAAGTAATCTACAGTTTCAACACAATCCCTGTCAAATTACCAATAGCATTTTTCACAGAATTAGAACAAAAAATTTTTACAATTTGTATGGAAACACAAAAAAATACGAATAGCCAAAGCAATCTTGAGAAAGAAAAGCAGAGCTGGAGGAATCAGGCTCCCTGACTTCAGACTATACTACAAAGCTGCAGTAATCAAAACAGTATGGTGCTGGCACAAAAACAGACATATATATCAATGGAACAGGATAGAACGTTCAGAGATAAGCCCACCCACCTATGGCCACCTAATCTATGACAAAGCAGGTAAGAATATACAATAGAGAAAAGAAAGTCTCTTCAGTAAGTGGTGCTAGGAAAACTAGACAGCTACATTGAAAAGAATGAAATTAGAACACTTTCTAACACCACACACACACACACCTCAAAATGGACTAAAGTCCTAAATGTAAGACTGGACACTATAAAACTCTTAGAGAAAAACATAGGCAGAACACTCTTTGACATAAATCGCAGCAATATCCTTTTGGATCCACCTCCTACAGCAATGAATGTAAAAACAAAAATAAACAAGTGACACCTAATTAAAAGCTTTTGCACAGCAAAGGAAACCATTAAAAAAATGAAAAGACAACCAGCATACTGGGAGAAAATATTTGCACACAATGCTATCGGCAAGGGATTCATTTCCAAATTATACAAACAGCTCATTCATACAGTTTAATATCAAGAAAACAAACCAATCAAAAAATGAGCAGAAGACCTAAATAGATATTTCTCCAAAGAAGACATACAGATGGCCAATAGACACATGAAAAGATACTCAACATCACTAATTATTAGAGAAATGCAAATCAAAACTACAATGAGGTATGACCTTACACCAGTCAGAATGGCCATCATCAACAAATCTACAAACAATAAATGCTGGAGAGGGAGTGGAGAAAAGGGAACTCTCCTGCACTGTTGGTGGGAATATAAATTGATACAGCCACTATGGAGAACAGTATGGAGGTTCCTTAAAAAACTAGAGTTACCATATGATTTTGTAATCCTACTACTACTGAGTACATCCAGAGAAAACTAATTTGAAAAGGTACATGTACCCCAATGTTCACAACAGCACTGTGTTTACAATTGCTAAGACATGGAAGCTACCTAAGTGTCCATCGACAGATGAATGGATAAACAAGTTGTGGTATATATATATATTTGTGTTTATATATATATAATGGAATATTATTCAGCCATAAAAAAGAATGAAACCATTTGCAACAATGTGGATAGACTCGGATAGACCTAGAGAATAGTGTGCTTAGTGGAATAAGTCAGACAGAGAAAGACAATACTCTATATTAACACTTATATGTGGAATCTAATAAATAAAACAGATTAATATTACAAAACAGAAGCAGACTCACAGATACAGAGAACAAACCAGTGGTTACCAGTGAGGAGATGGATGGGGGAGGGGCAAAATAGGAGTAGGGTATTAAGAGATAGGGAAATGCAGCTATTTTGTAATAACTTTAAATGGAGTCTAATCTATAAAAATATTGAATCACAAATATAATATTGTTAATCAACTATACTTCAATAAATATATAGTGTTACCTTTCTTTTTTTAATCAGAATTTGGTATTAAATCTGACCTTTGCTAGCTTTTTAGAGATATCAGGGATTGGCAGTGGAGGAGAAGGCGTATAAGGGGTCCATGGTCTTACTTCCCTTTTAACCCCTTTCTCTTGGTGAAACTACAGAGCCTATTGGGAAGAGTCTTACAGACGTTTGGAACTGAGGAAGCCTGGGACCCTTCTCCCTGCACCTTGGGGCTAACCTGTTCTATGCCAAGACTGCTGTCTTGCTTGGCCCCTCCTTTTAGGCTGTCCCTGTGTGAGTTCAGGTCCTATTCAGTGTCACCTGGCCTCCCAGTTTTCTGCCCTATGGCTTCCTTTACAAATCTCTAAGCTTTCTGAAAGTATGATAATTCAACCACCATTATAGTGTGAGGTTTTTTTTTAAATTTATATATTTTTTAAAAAAGCTCTTACCAGCATAGTTTTTGGCTAGCTGCCTACACAGCATACACAAAAAAGTGTAAAATAGATGAGACAGTTTATTTTTTAAGCTTATAGTCAAAATGATGACATATGATCAAAAATTAGAAATAAAAGGCCAAACGAATGTCACACATTGGCCAAGTTGGAGTGGGGAAGGGGGTATGGAAGTGAGATCAAAGGAAGGAAGGATGCTGCCCAACTGGAAGAAATTCAGAAACTGAAATAGCATTTGGTCTAATTCTTCAAGAGTGAGTATTGTTGGTAGGAAATACTGAGTCTGTGTGGGTGAAGAGTGTGGATTTCAAGTAAATCAGCGATCCGCAACCTTTTTGGCACAAGGGACTGGTTTCATGGAAGACAATATTTCCATGGACCACATGGGACGGTGGGTGGTGGGATGGTTTCAGGATGATTCAAGCGCATTACATTTATTGTGCACTTAATTTCTATTATTATTACATTGTAGTATATAATGAAATAATTATACAACTCACCATAATGCAGAATTAGTGGGAGCCCTGAGCTTGTTTTCCTGCAACTAGATGGTCCCATCTGGGGGTGATGGGAGACAGTGACACCCGAAGTGTATTGCTTATGTCCAGTCTACTCCGTAATCTCGTTTTGGTTGCTGTCACTGCAGAAAACCCTGCTTCACAAAGACAGGATGTTAGAAATGGAAGCAGGCTTTTCAGTGCTTTTGTGGCAATCTCAGGATATTCCGCCTTGGCTTTAATCCAGAACGTATGGAGATTTGAAGTTGTCTCAAACATACTTTTAAGGCCGCCATCATTTGCGATCTCAAGTAGTTGATCCTCTTCTAGCACGGACAAGGTCAGTTCACCTGGCTTATTCACAGATGGGTCAAGGATCCATTCCTTCCCAGTTCGGGGGTTTTGTGTGGTTGGGAACTAATGCTCAACTCTTTTGAAAGCTGAGATAGGTGATCATGCACCAGCTGGGAGAAAGAAGGCCCTGGGCTCCGTCTCTATCCAAATCTCTGCTAATGCTTGAAACATGTCAAAAATCCCAATGTTCACTCGTCCCCCCCCCCCCCCCCCATAAATCCAGTTTGGCTTTGAATGCAGCCACTTTATCTGCCGACTTGAACACAGTTGTCGTTCTCCCCTGAAGTGACAGATTGAGTTTGTTGAGCAGGTTGAATATGTCACACAAGTAAGCAAGTTTTGCGACCCATTCTGTGTCACTAAAATGTGCTGCCAGTGGTGACTCTTTTTCTAAAAGAAATCTCTGGAGCGGCTCTCATAACTCAGAAACTGTGGCCAGTGATCTACCTTTAGAAAGCCATCTCACTTCTGTGTATAAGAGAAGACGTGTGTGCTCTGCGTCCATCTCCTCACAGAGCTGCACGAACAGACATGAGTTAAGGGCATGTACTTTAATGTGGTTGATAATTTTAATCACATCCTGCAAAACGTTATTAAATTCGGATGACATTTTCCGGCTAGCCAGCATTTCTCTATGGATGACACAGTGCGTAGACTCACATTCAGAAGCGACCTCTTTGACCCGAGTAGTGAAACCAGAAAGCTGTCCAGTCATGGCAGCCGCTCCGTCCGTGCATATACCAACACAAAATGACCAATTCAGTTTTCCTGATATGTAATCATTCAAAGACTTGAATAGTTCTGCCGCTGTGGTGTTGGTTGGCAACAAAAGTGCACATAACATATCCTCATGCACATCCTCCTGAAAAATATATTGCACAAAAACAAGCATTGTTGCCTTGTTGTCAACATCGGTAGACTCGTCAACCTGGATTGCGTACCACGGTGACTCATTACTCCTCTCTAACAATTGCGCCTCGATATGCTCTGCTGTTTCATCAATTCACCTAGTTATGGTGCTAGCCAAAAGAGGAACACGTGCCACCTTTTGAACTGCAGCCTCTCCTAAAAGTTCACGACAGATGTCCTTAGCAGCAGGCAGGATCAACTCTTTACCAATAGTAAAGGGCTTCTTAGCTTTAGCAATGCAGTTAGCCACTAAGAATGATGCTCTCAGTGCAGACACATTTGATGAAGTGGTGGCCTTCAATAATTGCTTCTGTCCTTTGTGTTCACGTTTTTTCTTTTGAAAAGCTCCAAAGGCTTGTCTTTTAATGCAGGGTGCTTGGTCTCCATGTGGCGAAGCAGTTTTGAAGGTTTCATGGCTTTGTTGGATAGCCGGTTGCCACATATTATACAAAGCAGGCTTGGAGAATGTGAATCACCTGTTGCAATGAACCCATTAATTTAAGTAGGACTCTTGGTATTTTCTTTTAAATGCAGCTTTCTTTTTGTTGGCAGTCTTAGAGTCTTCTGCTGTCTCATCATTGGTCTTTCCTCCTTTTCAAAGAAGCTCTCCAGCGACATTTGTTTTTTTACTCATTTTGGCTAAGGTTAGCTTGTGGGCTTACCAAAACTGTGACTGAGACAAGTGCTCAGTACGGGAAAGAGGCGCGGACAGAAGTGGTAAATAAAATAATGGGCAGGCCATGCGCAGACTAAAATAAGTGTCGGATTCTGATTTAAAGCCTACCACCAGATGCAGCTGTACAATTGAAGTATATCAACTCACTTGCCACTATAAAGCCTGCCACCAGATGCAGCTTAATTATCACTTGGCACTCACTGATAGGGTTTTGATATGTGTCTGCAAGCAATTGATTTATTATGGTCTCTGCTAATGATAATCTGTATTTGCAACCTCTCCCCAGCGCTAGCATCACTGCCTCAGCTCCACCTCAGATCATCAGGCATTAGATTCTCATAAGGAGTGCGCTACCAAGATCCCTCACATGCGCAGTTCACAGTAGGGTTCACGCTCCTATGAGCATCTAATGCCTCTGCTGATCTGACAGGAGGCGGAGCTCAGGTGGTAATGGGAGCATTGGGGAGCGGCTATAAATACAGATGAAGCTTCGCTTGCTTGCCTGCTGCTCACCTCCTGCTGTGCGGCCCGGATCCCTCAGAGGCCACGGACTGGTACCGGCCTGTGGCCTGGGGGTTGGGGACCCCTGAGGTAAAGGACATGAGTGAAGTTGTTGAAAGATAAGCTGAGGCATAGTAAAAGTTTTCAGAGTTTGAGTAAATCAATTCTGGTGGGGCAGTGCCAAACTGGAAGTGGTTAGGAACATCCTACTGATATGAGGCAGGGAAAAGACTGACAGTGAAAGTGCAGAAGCAAAGAAAGGAAATTATTTGATTGGCTATAGTTTAAAGCCAAATTGGCTGTTGTAATGGTTGTCAGTGTTTTGATTTTGTAACTTTGAGGCATTTACAGGTTTAGGTTTTGGTTTGCTTACAGAGGTTGCCATGGAATTAGGGCCTCATCAGTTGAACAGCCTCCTTGTTTAATGTAACAAGTTACAGAGCTGGGAAAATGCAGCTTTAGTTTGACCTCAGAGTAGAGTAATGAAGGGAGACTGTCGGAGATAACACTAGAATTTGCGAGTCAGATCTTGTCCCTCCTTATGGCTTCTCATCTTGTTTAGAGGAAAAGCCAAAGTCCTTATAATGGCCTACAAGCCACTTCACAGTCGTCTCCCTCCCCCAATTCCCACTGTTTTCTTCCTTGCTCCCTTTTATCTAGCCATGTTGGTCTCTCGTTGTTCCTTCATCAGGCCAAGAGTGCTACCTTAGGATGTTTGCTTCCTCTGCCTGGAGCCTTCTTCTCCCAGGTGGCTGCATGGCTTACCCTTCACTTTTAGGTCAACTTTATCAGAGAGGCCTGTCCTGACTTCTATTACCTCCCCTTCTCATTCCTGTTACCTTGCTTTATTTTTCTTCATAGTTCTTAGGAAGTACATATATAGGATCACTAACATCCTGTGTATGTTTGTTTGTGAATTGTTACTTTGTCTTCAGCCATTAGTGTGTATGTTCTCTGAGGGTGAAGACTTACTATTGTATCCCCAGCAATGCCAGGACCAGTTCCTGGCATGTAGCTCATACTCAACCATTTTTTAGACAAAAAAGAAAAACAAGAGCAGGAAAGTGAGTGTGAGGGAGGGAAGGGGTTGGATATGGATCCTATATTGTTTTGCATACCAGGGAGGGGAATAAAAATTTAATTTATTCGTTAGTGGTAGCTATTAAAGGGTTTGAACAGGGGAATGACAGCAAAAACATTTAGTTTAGGAAGGTCAGTTTGGTAATGATGTGTAGGATGGATTTTTTAAAAAATTCACATCAACCCCCTTTCTCTCCCCAAGTCAGTACCATGTAACATAGCTGTATGTGCTTTAAAAAAAGAAATTTTATTTTTTGAAATAGTTTGACTCTCAAGAAACTGCTAATATAATTGCCAAAATAGGCTAAAAGCAAATTCCCTTCCTGTACTTCTTCCCCTTGTTTGCCCCAATGATAGTATCTTCCATTACTGCAGTACATTGTCAAATCCTGGAACAAGACCTTGGTATAATACTATTAACTCAGGTACTGGCCTTAGTTGGATTTCATCGGATTTTACATGCACTTGTGTATGTGTGTGTGTGTGCGTGCGCGCATGCATAGTTCTGTGAAATTTTATCTCGTGTAGAAATGTGCTTTTTAATGTTTCTAAATCTAATTTTGAAGTTTTCGACAAAGTGTTAGAAAATATCTTTGATACCACTCTCCAGGTTCTTGGCCTCCCACATTTACATATAAATAAAGTGAATGGCCTGTTGTTTTATTTCTTTATTCTTCTGCTGAGGTGTTTCTTTGTAGCCTTTCCTTTCTGCACCAGAAATGCTTTTTAAATTTTGCCTCACCAGTATTGCAAATCATATTACCTACCAGGTCTTTTTTTTTTTTTAATTTTAAAACTAGTGCATTACCTTCTTATTTCTTTCTATTGGTCATTTATCTACTTAACAACCCTTCATATCTTTTCTGACAGTAAAATATTTCTACAGGACTGTTAACAGGGTTCTAAAGTTTTTTCCTTTGCCTACCCTGCCCAACTAATTAGAAATATATTTCTGGTAAGTAATTTACCAATAATTTCAGAATTGGGAGGGGTAGTGGATTGGAAGGAGACTGACTAAATTGTTTAAGTCCTTTATTCATCCTTTTAAAAATCAAGCTTCTAATGTCTTTAGATATTCTGCTAGCCATATTATTTTACTAAAAGCCCACTTCATTAGTTTTTATATATCATGGGAAGTATTTGTCTTTATGTTGTTTACAGACTTCCTAAAACAAAGTGTTTAAGTTAAAATTTTATAGCTTAATTTCTGCAGCTGTGCTAAATATGTGCTATATATATTTATATGTGTTCCATATGAGATGTACACATACCTGCTTATATGTTGCTGATATTTAAGGTGATAGTTGATGGTATTCAATAGGATTCTAGATTAATATGCAGGGCTATGCGTGACAGCGGAAGAAAAACCAAGGTCTATATGAACATACTTGATACATTTCTTACAGGTTCTGAGTTCTGTACGCACGGAATGGGATCCACTGGATGTTCGCTTTGGCACCAAACAGCCTTATCAGGTGTTGACAGTGGAGTGCTCCATCAGTGTAGACAAAGAGCCCATGGCTGACAGTTGCATCTATGAATGTGTTCGGCACAAAATCCAGTGTGTATCAGTCACCAGAATACCACTAAGATCGAAGGCCATTAGCTGTTGCAGGAATGTTACTGAAGACAAACTGATTCTGGGCTGTGAAGATTCTTCAGTAATTCTTTATGAAACTCACCGTAGAGTGACTGTCTTAGCTCAGGCTGAACTTCTGCCTTCATTAATAAGCTGCCACCCAAGTGGTGCCATTCTGCTAATTGGCAGTAACCAAGGGGAGCTGCAAATTTTTGATATGGCTCTTTCTCCTATTAACATCCAGCTTTTGGCTGAAGACCGCTCACCTAGGGAGACTCTACAATTCAAAAAATTCTTTGATGTTTCTAGCAGTCTTGTTCAAATGCAGTGGATAGCTCCGCAGGTTGTTTCTAAGAAGCCTGAAAGTGGGGACATCTATGATCTCCTCTTCCTCAAGTTTGACAGAGGACCTTTGGGTGTACTTCTGTTTAAACTTGGTAAGTCAAGGAAGTTGGTGAGTAAATAAATTAAATTTTTTATGATGGTGACAATAGAACTATTCTTGGAATGTAGATTTTCTGTTTGTCATTCCATCAATGTGCTTGCCTTTCAAACATTTCATATAGTTTCCTTAAGAAAGCTTTGTGGATGATTTTCTAAATGTCAAGGTACATTATATATTGAAGAATTTTGAAATTGCATTAATTTTCCATTGTGATGAATAAAAAGACTGAACTAGCCACATTTGATGCTTTCCAAAATAAACTGTCTATTAAAAAAATTCCTTAAGAAATAGTACACATGAGAATATATTAAAAGTATGTCCATTACAAAATTCTGTAATACTTTTCTATTAAAATTATTTTAGATTATAAGTGTCCATTTCTTCCCAGATTGGAAATGTGTAAAGCAAGTGTTTTAAAAAAGAGAAAGGAAATATTTAGTTAGAATTTGCTAAAGATTTTAGATAAAAATATTCAAAAGGATTTATCAATATTTGGAAAAATGTGTATTAATGTATCCCATTTCAACCAGGAAGCTTTAAAGCAGAATTTTATTATTGTGATTTTTTTTGCCTTTTGTAGTTTTGCATTACTGGCTATGTCCTGAAATACATGATATCCTTTAGGCAGTTTTTTTTTTTTTTTTGGAGTGGGGTATTTATTTTTATTTTTTCGGCTGTACGTGGGCTTTCTCTAGTTGTGGAGAGCGGGGGGCTGCTCTTTGTTGCAGTGCACAGGCTTCTCACTGCGGTGGCTTCTCTTATTGTGGAGCATGGGCTCGGTAGTTGTGGCTCGCAGGCTCTAGAGTGCAGGCTCAGTAGTTGTGGTGCACAAGCTTAGTTGCTCCACGGCATGTGGATCTTCCTGGACCAGGGGTCGAACCCGTGTCCCCTGCATTGGCAGGTGGATTCTTACCACTGCACCACCAGGGAAGTCCCTTTAGGCAGTTTTGTATAATTTAACATTCTTGAAAGAACCTCACTTAGGTTTTAAAAAACAGATTTCAATTAATGCACATCACCGCAACTTGAAAACATAGAAAAGTAAATACATTTTAAAACCCCTTACAAGATTTGGCTCTGTGGTACAAAGTTAAGTTTTTAAAGACATTGTAGTGTTTGTTAAATAGCTGTCAGTTTACTTTGTTTTTTTATGGATCTACTTGCCTCTGAAATTGAACACATGAAATAAATCTAATGAAAATGACTTGACTAACTTGAAAGATATCAGGGATATAATGTGAGGGCTATGTTCTTTCCACATATTAAAAATGCAACTAAATCCATTCATAATGTCAGTATTGTCCAAGAAAAATATGTTTGGAATCTCATTTATTATGAGATAATCCAGTTCTACTTTGCCCAACTACACGTTTAACAGTGGTATGTCTCTATACTCATCACTTATTAAAGTGGATGTTAGATGTTTTGCATATCTGTTAAAACTCCCTCCCCCCCCCCCCACCTTTCTCTCTCTCTCTCTCTCTCAATAACCCAAGTTACCTGTCAAACAGAAGGCTGTCTTCTGACGTATACCTAGCCTTTCTTCAGCCCTGCCTTGTGGGCCTACTCACAACAGCTTTGCAAAAAGCACAGCTTTCTCTTCCTATCTCTAGCACATTTGCCTTCTTACTAAAGTAAACAGGCTCTCAGTGTAGGGATTTAGAGGGCTTCCTGCTAATTGCCAGCTTGTAAACTTAATTGGACTATCTCCCTGGGCACTGTTCCTAAATCAATTAGGCAATGAGTTGGCTGTCACCTCTTTTTCCCAAGTAGGTCTCTTGGAAGAGAATTATCCAATAGAAGTCAAGCATTCAAATGAAAAGGTGATAACTTCTGCAACTGACATTTATCATTTAAATTTTATTTTCAATATGACTGAAGTTTTATAGAATAGGGAAATTTTACAGTTTTACAGGCTCTTTAAAGGATCTAAAGATGGAGTTTCCCAGGATTTTTGAAAATGTATTATAAGATTAATGTTTATTACAGATTATTTTTCCTAGGAAGAGTAGATTCCTTGAAACAGTAGATTCCAGCTAACAGATCTTTTTTTTTTTTTTTTTTTTTTTAAAGAAAACCCTGTTTAAAGAACAGATTTTTCTTAGGATCTGCTACTAAATACATCCAGAAATTTTAATATACTTCTTGAATTAACACAGTGCTGATTCTGGGCATCCATGTGGAATTTTCATGTATAATTCAAGTTACTGCATATATAAACAGGTAGTTGCCTGTGCAGTTTCCCCACTAGGGAGCATTTATGAGATGTTTTTCATATGCTTGTTATGCAAGCCTTTGGAAATTTTGACATGAAAGGTGTAGCTTACAATGTAAGAAGCTGAGATAGATCATAGTTTAAAATAGAATGCTGTCATATGTAAACGTGTCAGTGGCTACTGCCAAGATGCTAAGATTTTTGGAATTTGACTCTTAGAATAGGTCAGTTAGTGTCATGTTGAAAGAAAACTCTGTTGCAAGGCTAGGGCTTCCATTCTAAATCCTTAAAATTATCGCACAAATGCACTGTGGTTAAAAGGCCATCACCACTGTTGTAAGAATGCGAAAAACATGTCTTCCTCAGGAGGGAGCTAGAAGTGTCGTCCTCCTTTGTGGAAGCAATGTGTAAAAAGAATTTCTTTACCTGACAGTCATTATGCATATTTCCATATACATATACTGGGATTAAGAGGAGTCCCTAATTATATTACTGAGATATTAAAGCTTTTCCATTCTCATCAGTACCTTTTCCAGCCTTCACTGCTGTCTTTAAACTCACATGATCAGCTCCTTGCCCTCTCAACAGAGAATCTCACCTTTTAATTGGCACCTCATTAACTTTATCTGCTCCTCACCACCCACCCAACGACTTACCTACATGTACATAAATCTTTTCAGTTTCAATTCAGTGGAAAAGGAGCCTTCCTCTTGTCTAAGACTAGTTCCACCACTGGTTCCACTCTGGATCCCATAACATTCCCTTTGATACCTTTACTCTGTCACCTTCCCCACTCTCCCCATGAATTTTGCTACATCATCAGGTACAGGCCCAAGCCACACCATGAAACAAAGAAACATACATACATCTCTTCTTTAAAATTGTTTTCCCTCTGTTATTAATCAAATGTTCACCTTCCTTTCATAGTCAAACTCATTGAAATAGTAGTGAACACTGAATTTCTCTGCTTCTTTACCTCCCATTCACCCCTCACAGCACCACCTTCTGGCTCTTTTCTTCAGTGTTCTCCTGGAACTGCTCTTGGAAAGGTCACTAGTGACGTCCTACTTGATACACATATTTCTCTTATGTTACTTGATGACTTTTCAGCATTTGATGGTTGCTGACCACTTTCACCATCATAGAACTCTCATCATACTTGCTTCTAGGACTCCAGATGCAACTTTTCGTCACTTTTTTATGCTCTTCTTCTGCCTCCTCATGAAAATATTGAGGCTCTCTAAGGTTCCATTTTTAGCTCTCCTCCCATTTTATACAGATTGAGAGTTTATTTTTGATTTTGGTATCCTATCTCTAACTTCAGCCCAGACCACTCCTCACTCCACATCCACATATTAACCTGGCTTGCTGGATACCTCCCCCTGAATGTACGCAGGTATACAGATTTATTATGTGCAGATATGAAGTCATAATCTTTTTCCCTGCTTCTCCTCCTATATTCTCCAATTTGAGGGATGGTACAGTTATTTAGACAGACAGAATCCCAAGTCAGAAGTTATCCTAGAATCCTCCCTCACCCCTGATGCCATATCCAGTCAGCGACCAAATCCCATCAATCCTGCCTTTCTAAATACGTACTGTCAAAAACATCTCATTCTATTTATCCTTGCTGTCATTACCTTAATCTAGATCTTTGCTATTTTACCATGATCAAGCAGTGGCCCTCTATCTGTAATCTTCTGTCTTCCAATCTTCCCAACCCACCGCTCAATTAATCCCCTGAACTGCCACCAGAGTGCAGATTTGGTCATGGATTCTACAGCCTGAAATCCTTCAGTGGTTAATAAGCCTGTCTGCCTCTCTGGCTTCATCTCCCCAGCTGTGCTTCCCTAGTAGCTCCCCAGTCACAGCATGTGCTCTCACACTCCTCCTTTCCATAGTGGTGTTGAGTATTCCATCTACCTGGAGTGCTCCCACAGTGCTTCATAACACCTACAAAATTAGGAAAAGGTTAAAAGTTCAAATGATGATATTAAACAAATAATTAAAGCTAACTTCTTCCCTCTCATAGGATTTTGAAAATCACAGGCAATGTGTGTGCTTGTGTGTGTTTGTCACTCTATCTAAAAATCAAGTAGTCTGATTTTTCTCATAGAACTTTTGTAAGAAGTATGTGTTCTTTAAAAGAGTTATTTTTAATGAGTTATTTAAATTTTACTTTACCCAAGTGGTAATTGGTGGTAATTTATTGCTGGAAGGATATGTCAAATACTTTACTAGATACCTAGTCATCTTAAAACTAGATCTTATATCATTTTAGATGGATTGCTGTTGCAGACAGCATTCTGCTTTCTAGAGTGATGATAGATTTTTAGATCAAGTTTATTGAGGTATAATTTACATAAAATTAATTGTACCTGTTTTAAAAATACATAGGTCAATGAGTTTTGGCAAATATGTATATCCTCATGATTACCACCACAATCAAGATGCAAAACATTTCCCTCACCCTCAAAATTCTCTCAACCCCTTTGCAGTCAATCCCTGCCTCCCTCAAAGCTAAAGTGCATTGATCTGCTGTCTGTTATTACAGATTAGATCTGCTTTTTCTAGAATTTCATAGACATATACTCAAAAAATAGGTCCTCTTTTGTGTCTTGCTACTTTCACTCAGTAAGTATGGAAGAGTCTGTGAGACTCTTCCATGTGTATCTGTAAATTTTCACTTACATTACTGAGTAGTATTCTATTATACAGATAAATCACAATTTGTGTATCTTTTTCACATGTGGATGGACATTTGGGTTGTTTCCAAATTTAAGCCAATATCATTGAAAATGCTATATGTACTTTCTTGTACTAGTCTTTGTGTGGAGATCTATTTTAATTTCTCTTGGGAAGAACCTACGAGTAGAATGGCTGGGCCATATGCTAAGTTTACGATTAACTTAAGAAGAAACTATTTTGGAGTTCCAGTTACTCCACATCCTCACCAAAACTTGGCATTAATGGTCTTTTTCATTTTAGCCATTGTAGTAGGTGTATAGTGGTGTTAGTTGGCATTTCCCTGATGAGCCTTTGGAGCTGGGCATCTTTTATGTGCTTATTTGCCATATATCTTCTCTGATGAAGTATATCTTCAAATCTTTTGCCCAAGTTTAATTGGATTGTTTGTTTATTATTGAGTTGTAAGAGTTTTTATATATTCTGAACAAAAGTCCTTTGTAGGATGATAGTATTGTGAATATTTTCTTCCATCCTGTAATTTATCTTTTCATTTTCTTAACAGTTTTTTAGGTAGCAGAAGTTTTAGTTTTGATGAAAGCCAATTCTTGGATTTTTTAATTTTATGGCTTATGCTTTTTATGTCCTATCAAAGAAGTTTTTGTCGAACCCTTTTTTCTTCTAGAAATTTTATGGTTTTAGCTCTTACAATTAGGTTTATTGTCTAATACAAGTAATTTTTTGTGTATGGTGTGAGGTATGAGTTGAAATTAATTTTTTAATATGAATATTCAGTTGTTCCAGCAGCAACTGTTGGAAAGACTATCCTTCCTCCATTGAATTCCCTTGATCATATGTGTGTGTGTATCTATGAAGACTCTCTTCTCGTCCACTGATCTATATGTATATACTTTAGCGAGTACTACACTGTCTTAATTACTGTGGCTTTACAGTAAGTCTTGAAGCCAGGACTATTAGTCCTCCAACTTTGTTCTTTTTTTTTTTTTTTTTTGATGTGGACCATTTTTAAAGTCTTTATTGCATTTGTTACAATATTGCTTCTGTTTTATGTTTTGGTTTTTTGGCCACGAGGCATGTGGGATCTTAGCTCCCCGACCAGGGACTGAACCCGCACCCCCTGCACTGGAAGGTGAAGTCTCAACCGCTGGACCACCAGGGAAGTCTCTGTTCTTCTTTTCAAAATTGTTTTGGCTACTCTAGATGTTTTGAATTTCTGTGTAAGTTTTAAAACTGACTTGTCAATTTCTACAAAAACACCTGGTGAGATTTTGATTGAGATTACATTGAATCTATAGATCAATATGGGATGGAATGACAATTTAACAATATTGAGTCTCCCAATTTATGAACACAACATCTCTATTTATTCAGGTCTTCTTTAATTTCTCTCAGCAGTGTTTTATAGTTTAAGGTGTAAAGATCTTGTACATAGTTTGTTCATGTTTTTGGATGCTATCGTAATTAGTATTTTTAATTACAACTTTTAATTGTTCATTGGGGTTATATAAAAATAAAATTTTAAAATATTGACCATGTATCCTGCAACCCTGGTAAACTCATTTCTTAGTTGTAGTAACATTTTATTGTAGATTACTTAGGATTTTCTACATAGATGACTATGACAACTTCAGTTAAAAACAAGTTTTATATATTCTTATCCAACGTGTATGCCTTTTATTTTGTTTTCTTCCCTATTTTACTAGCTAGGATGGAACAATATTAAATAGAAGTGGCAAGGGAAGATATCCTTGCTTTGTTTCCAATCTTAGGTGGATAGCATTTAATCTTTCACTGTATGTATGATGTTATCGAGGTTGAGGAAGTCCCCTTCCATTCCTAGTCTGCTGATATATATTAGCGTGGGTGGATGTTCAATTTTTTCAAGTGCTTTTCTGCATGTATTGAAATGATTATATGTTTTTTCTGGTCATATAGTGAATTATGTTGATCAGTTTTCAGATGTTTCAGCAACCTTGCATTTGTGGGATAAATTTCTCTTGTTCATGATGTGTTACCTTTTTAATATGTTGCTGGATTTGCTAATACTTTTTAAGGATTTTTGTATCTGTTTATGGGAGATACTGGTTTGCAATTTTCTTTTTCTTTTCCTGTAATGTTTTGTCATTTTTGGTATCAGTGTAATGCTGATATCATTAAATGAATTAGGAAATACTCCCTCCTCTTATATTTTGAGTTGTGTAGAGGTGACATTATTTCTTCTCTTATTGTTTGAGAGAATTTACCAGTGAAGGCATCTGGTTTTGTGTGTGTGTGTGTGTTTGTGTATGTGTAAAGGTTTTTAAACTGCAAGTTCAAATTTAAATAATATAGGATCATTCAGGTTGTCTATTCATTTCTTCTTGAATGAACTTTGATAATTTGTATCTTTCAAGGAATCTATTTCATTTAAGCTACATTTATTTCTATAAAGTTAGCATATTATTCACTTATTTTTTAATGTCTGTAGTGCTGTAATGATTATTCTTGATATTGATAAATGTATCTTCTCTTTTTTTCTCAATTTGGCAGAAGTTGGTCAATTTTACAAATTGTTTCAAAGAACCAGCTTTTGTGTTCACTGACTTTCTCTATTATTTATTTTCATATTTTTATTATCTCCTATTTTATTTTAGGTCTAATTTGCTCTTCTTTCTCTAGGTTCTTAATGTGGAAGCTTGGATTGTTGATTTTAGACCCTTTTTCTTTTGTAATTGAATATTTAATGCTGGTAATTTCCCTCTAAGTAATACTATAACCACAGCTACATCTCACAAATTTTGATGTTATATTTTTATTTTTATTCATTTCAAAATATTTTCTAATTCGTGTTTTCTTCTTTGACCCATAGGTTATTTAGAACAGTGTTGATTAATTTCTAAATATTTAAAGATTTTCCAGATATATTTCTTTTTTCCCCACTTCCTAGTTATTTTACTACATTTTGCTGTTACCTATACCCTTGAGGTTATTTACACTTATTTAATCTGTATGGTAGAAATATTACATAACAGTGTGCAGTGGTGCATCACTTGTTCCATGACATCACATTAGTGCTTGAAATCAGCCATGGTGGGAGTATTTACATCACTTAGACTTACCAGCACACTGAGGATATAAGGGGAATATTTTCTCCCTTGAAAATCTTGGTGTATAAATCCTTAGACACTAAAAATCATCCAGATATCTTTCTGTTTTGATATCTAATTTAGTTCTATTGTGGTCTGGGAACCTATTCTGTATACTTTCAAAGCATTTAAATTTATTGAGGCTTGTCTTATCTCCCAGAATATGCTCCATCTTGGTTGGTGTTATATGTGCACTTAAAAAGAATGTGTATTCTGCCGTTGGTGGGTGAAGCATTGTATAAATGTCAATTAGGTCAAATTTACTGATGTTTTTCAAGTGTTTTCTATATTTTCAGATTTTCTGTTTATACATTTTTTTCAACTAATCAGAGAGAAATACTGAAATCTCCAATGATAATTGTAGATTTGACTTTCTCTCCTTTTAGTTTGATAGTTTTTGCTTTATTGTTTTAGAGCTCTGTTATTAAGAATGTTTTTTCTTCATGAATTTTCAATGCTTTGTTATAAAGTTAGAATTCTAGGCTAATTCATTTTTATCTCTCAGCATTTTAAAAGCCCTACTGTTGTCTCTAGCTTGCGTAATTTCAGAAGCGAAGTTTGCAATATTTTATCTTTGTTTCTCTGTTTTTATTTTATATACTTCACAGATTCCAAATAATTTCACATATGTTTTCTCATTTAGCTTTATGATTATTTGTACTGAGAAGTTTTTGTAGTTTCACTCAAATCAGTAAACATTTGTGGAAGGAAAAAGATTTTACAGATAGCTACTTTTTAAAGATTAAAAAAAAAAACCAAACTCCTTAAAAGCACTAATACTTATTGTCACTTAATTACACAGAAATTGTTAGTTTCAAATGAGATCAGCCATATTTAAAAGATGATAAGATAAAACTAGAACAGAGTCCACCCCCCTTTGTTTTGTGCTCTTGCTTCTCTAAGCTTAGAAGTGGATTTTCTTTCATTTTAAAAGGGTAAGCAAATGTGTTTATGTTGTTCTAAGATATTTTATAGTAGATCTTAGTTGTGAAAGTGGATCAATAACAAGATTAATCCTAATAATTTCTTACTAATAATTACTAATAATAGAAGAGAATAATCTCAATGCCAATTTAAAATAAATTGGTATGTGGTATCTGTGAAGAAGCTATCAATTTAGAGCACCCATTAATAAAAAACAGTCCTAAAAATGTTTATATAGTCACATTATATTTGTCACGGATATTTGTACTTTTTGACCCCCAAGTACATGGGGCTGAAGACCAGATGCAACTTAGAACTAATTAAGCTGGTCA
Source organism: Balaenoptera ricei (assembly GCF_028023285.1). Taxonomy (NCBI): domain Eukaryota; kingdom Metazoa; phylum Chordata; class Mammalia; order Artiodactyla; family Balaenopteridae; genus Balaenoptera; species Balaenoptera ricei. Next base: position 48,917,315 of record NC_082651.1, read on the forward strand.
ATAAGAATTATGTTACATCAAAATTATCTCTAAATATATACAACAGAGGCCTAAATGACAGATGGGAAAAATTAAATTAGCTATTGTGATTTACCTAAAAGTTCTCACGTTTTTTCATTTTTAGTCTGAACAGTTTGATTATAAATTAGTTAATATGTGCTGAATGGTAAGCATAAGCTAGATGGAGTTGGTAGGTGGTATTTAAAGATTTAACCACAGTGCCATATTACTCTTGGCCCCCCCAAATCCCACATTTCTAGTACTTTATGCAAGAAATGATCACTGTTTTTTTCCTTTGTAGAAAAGTTAAATCTGTTTTTGTTATTCTACTTTTTATTTTTATTTATTTATTTATTTATCTATTTTGCTGTACTGGGTCTTAGCTGCTGCTTGTGGGATCTTCATTGTGGCATGCAGGATCTTGAGTTGTGGCATCTGGGATCTTTAGTTGCGGCATGTGGGATCTTTAGTTGTGGCATGTGGGGTCTCTAGTTGTGGCATGCGGGATCTTTAGTTGCGACATGTGGGGTCTTTAGTTGCGGCATGTGGGATCTAGTTCCCTGACCAGGGATTGAACCTGGCCCCCCTGCATTGGGAGCATGGAGTCCTAGCCACTGGACCACCAGGGAAGTCCTACTTCGTATTTTTAAAAGATTCACTTGATTTTATATTTTTCTGTGACAGGTATCTTCACACAAGGACAGCTGGGCCTGGTAGACATCATCTTCCAGTACATTCACTGTGATGAGATCTGTGAGGCAATAAACATCCTGAGTAGTATGAACTGGGACACTCTGGGCTACCAGTGCTTTATCAGCATGACTGCCATCGTAAACCACCTTCTTAGACAAAAGCTCACTCCAGAGAGAGAAGGTCAGACTTAAAATATATTTCATAAATGGGTTTTGTATATACATGAAGTACATTTTATTATCAGTTATTTTTTGAGGATGTTTTGAAGTCATGTTACTGGAGATTAGAAGATAAAAATGTTAATGCCCTATTAAACTGACAAAATGAGATATCAAATAATTACTCCCATATGGTACTTACTGTATAGTATTTGTCAGTGTAATAACTTTTCTGTATACACCTATGTTGGAACTCACAATGAAGTCACTGTATATTTCAGACTAAGTTCATGTGTAGAATATGCTCAGATTTCAAACTTTGATGAGAAATTTCATGTACTCTCTAGGGTTTGGAAGACAAAGGGCCCTAAACAAAGTCCTTATTTCTCCTTTACTTTAGACATCAGTATTTTTCTTTCACATCCCAAGTTCTTTGTCCAGACAGTAGACCTTACAACTGATTTTGTGTGTGTGTGTGTGAGAATTGCAGCCCAGGCTGTTCCTTCTTGTTTTCATTCTAACTGAGAGTTCTGATACCCGTCTCCCTTCTGCGTGCTTGGATTTCCCAACCTTCTCTTAATAAGTTATTTTGCCCATAGGATCTCAGATGTTTATTGTCAAAGAGAGGCAAGGCACTGTTAACAAAGAAAAAAAATATATATATGTGCCACATACAATAATGAAATCAATTTTTATATTTGCCGGTTATCCAGTGTATGTTATTTTTATTATGAGTAATTTATTTACTTAATGTAAAATGCATCTAAACATTCTTGCATTCATATCTTTATTTCAAATGTTTGTAATAAGCATTGATATTAACAGCGGGAAATCATGGCCAATGAGAAACTTTCTGTATGTGATTTACAAGGTAAGGAAAACAGGGAATATGTCACAAGGCCTTTACTGGAGAGCTTTTCTTCCCCACTATTTTCTTTCCATGTTTATAGATTTTCTTATTCCATTTTATTACATTTCCAAAGTAAACAAATTGTTTAGATAGTATTCTGTACATAACCTTCATTTTACTAATTTTAGAGAAGAATAATCAGCAAGAACATGTTTTTTCAAGAAGTCTGCATCATGGGACTTGGCCCCAACTCATAGGAGGCCCACAATAAATATTTATTTAATGTTAATTGAATGTGCTTTTTGGAGGTAGTCCAACACATCTACGGAGATTCCAGTACTTCTGCAATGAGAAAATGCGTAGCACAGTGCTTGGCCCACAGTAGGTACTCAATGAATATTAGTTAAAAATAAAAAGAAGATTATAACTTCAAAATTTTAGGGTTCTAGGATTACTGTAATATTTCTACCTGCAGAGTTATCTCAAGTAATTATTTATTAGTATTGGTACACTCTTCAGGTTGGGTAGATAGCAGAGGAAAAAAAAAGTAGCAGGGTCCCTAAAGAAAGCCTGTTATGGTACACATAATCCATGCAAGATACTCTAAATTTACAGTTGAAGAAATATGAAGAAGATAAAATATTGACTCTTACTCAGGACACTGAGAAATTGCTAGCACCTTAGTGAATTTGTGTTGTAAGAAACCTGTGTAGTAAGAAAGATTATTAGGGAATTCACAAATGGGTATTATCAGATTCCCACCTTAATAAAGGATATTATCAAGGAACCATATTGGGTGGATAGGGAAATAAAAAGCTTGTATGATATATTAGGCTATTAAAATAAAATGCTTGCATGATGCTGGGTTATCAGAATATGTACATTTTAAGTAGGTATATGCATTTTTCCCCAAGTAACTGCAAAACACATTTCTAAAACATTTACAATTCTTCTCTATTGAGATTTATTCTATCTGAATCTAACAAATTTGACATGGTAATTTGTTTTCCTCTTATTAGTGGAACCCAGTGAGCTCTTTTATTTGTAGCTGTGCTGTGGTTGTCTTTGAGATCTTCATTTCTGCCTTAAACATCAAGCTGGGCTATCTAATGAATCTATAACTGTGCTGGGAGCTACGAGTATTCCATGTAGGCTCAAACATTTCAGATGTACGGAACATGCTGTCAGGAAAACAAGCAATGGCAAGAGAATCTGGCTTGCTTTCACAATGGCATTGCTGTATTCAATTTTAATCTAAATTGACTGCTGCTTTGAAAGAAAATGCCACTAAGGTTCATCTTACTTTACTGTCTAGATCTGAGATTAAAAAAAGAAATAACTAACAGCTTAGCCAAGTCCATAGCAATTACTCTGACGAGGTATGTAATACTTTCAAACCCAAATATGCTTAAAACTAAAGAGTTTTGCTAAATAAGGAATTGTTCATTCAACCTAGTGCTAGTAGCATAAAAATCAGTGGAGTCTTACTGTGAACTGTATTCTCATACAACTCTCACCATTATGGTAATTATATATTTTCCAGGTATTTCTTGGAAGAAGCACAACTCCATTGGCATGTCTTGGTAAAAGTGTAAATTAGGCAAAATGTGCTTTTTTCTCCCAGTCACTAGCCCTTTGGCTTATCAAAACCTGCTCTCCAATCCTTCCTTCCTAGGAGGGTGTCAGTTGACCAAAGCAGATTAACATACCTCCCAGGGGTGTTAACTTTCACACTTGGACAAAACCAACAATCTTGTTGTTTAGGACAGGATTTAAGGAAGGTATAGGGAATTTCAATCTTTCTCTAAAGTTGTAATAGAGAGATATTATTACTCCAATCAGGATATTTTTATTTGTATTATTTTTTTAAACATTTCTAATACTGATTTCAGCTAAAGAGAGTAAATGTTGAGCACACTGTGAGTTGATTTTACTGGAAATACTAGTTCAAACTGTGTTACTCTGATGAGTCACTGTTTTAATTACCCATTTGTGGTGAGAGGTTGATTCATTATGGATTTCTTCAGTTTTGACAGCTTTTTGTTGCTCAGAGTCATTGTCAGCTTTGCTTCAAGTGAAAGTTTATACACAGGTTTGTTTTTGTATCAGCTGTCATATTTTACTTTCATCTTTCCTGCAACAAGCTCACATTTCATCCAAGTTTGCAAAACCTGACTGACTGCAAACATGAGTATTCTGTTGTAATTGAAGGAGTTTCACTTGTTTTAGTGCTGCTATGTTTGAATTCCACAGCACAGCTTGAGGCAAGCCTTGGAACCTTCTATGCTCCAACAAGACCACTCCTGGATACAACTATATTGGAATACAGAGACCAAATCAGCAAATATGCAAGGAGATTCTTCCACCACTTACTCAGGTGAATGATACCTTTGAATTAATTAGTGTCAGACTAATTACCTATTCAAGGAGCCATCTTCTTTAATTAGAATATTCCATAATATGGCTATCTCTTTTCTAATAGTCTGTCCCCTAAGAGAAAAACATATTGGCTCTTGATATTCTTTATTTAATTCGTTCTTGTTTTCCTATTAAGGACTATATTGGAATATTGTTGAGGGCTTTTACATCATTACTACACTTTAATATAATTGCCCCTTTAATACGAAAGCAAAAAATACCAGCTATGTAAAGTGAATTTAAAAATATTAATTGTACTCTTAACAATAGAGAAATGTTTATTTTAATTGCAGCTAAAATGAATGTGCTATAATGTTCTAAGACAGTCACGGGTCTGCTTTACTTTCAGAATTACTGTAGAGAAATTTGCTCATTGTCTTCCTGTACAAGGTGGCAAGTTGCTAGCTTCACTGTGCCTCATTTTCTCTGCTTTAATTTCCTTTAATTCTTTTAATCTTATGGATTATATGAAAAATTAGATAATGTCAAGAAATTACTCTGAGACAGATACTGCAGAAGTTGAAGGACAAGTACATATAGCATTTCTCTCTATATAAAGTTCAAAAAATAGATGGATGGAAGATGAATGGATGGATAGAGATGGATGGATGGATGGATGGATAGATAGATAGGTAACTAGCTAGTTAGTTACTTTAGGGATACATCTGAATATGTCAATGCTAGAAGTAAAAGCAAAGAAGTGAGTATAACAAAATTTAGGATATTGTGGAGTGGGTTAAGAGAAATATGAGAGGAACAAGCCCATGGAGCCACCAAGGTATTAGTAATGTTCCATTTCTTAAGATGAGTGGGGTATATATCAGGGTCCAATAAAAATTATTATTCTTTTAGCTGAAAGTATACATTTTGTGTACTTTTATATATATTTTATAATAGAAAGTAATAGAATTTTCAGTTTCATGTACCATAAATTACATTGAGTTGAATTTAGAGTTTTAATTTTACTTACAGTATAACCTAGCTGTTGTAGTTCTTTTTAACTCAAGCAATTTCATGTGTAGTCTCCCCTTTTTTTCTCAGAACAACCCTGCTAAGGAGGTATTATCAATTGACAAATGAGTAAACTATTTATAAAGTGGCACTTTGATCTCTACCCAACAGTGAAACCTTTGGAAAACAGTCTTTTTAGAAGCTGAGAGATGTTAATATATTGCATGAGTTATGACCTACAATTGAATATTGCCTTTTTATCTGAACGATTTTAGTATATTCTAAGAGATTCTTCACCCTAAATGAGGCAGTGTTCTATGTATAAGCATATGCATAGACATGACAAAAATACTGGGACTGATGTAGTACTGATGTAACCACACAGACTCTAACTTTTCTGTGTGGTTACATCTGGAATTGAATGTAGTCTCTTAGGGTATACTAGGTTTTTCATATTTCCTTTTTTGCATGCTTTCTACTATTTCAATTATAATGAATGTTTAGTAGTTCTTTTGACAGTAGCCTATACACGGCATTATGAAAAAAGGAACGTTAAGTGTAGAAGAAATTGAATGAGATAGCTTAAGTTGGAACCATCCTTTTGTTTAATCTGCTGCCAAGAAGTTCTCCTGCTTAAGGGAAGAGAAAAAGGGCAAATACTTTTTTGTATTTGTGAAGTACTAGAATTGCATTACCCTCTGTACTAGGCTAGCCAGTATTTTAATACTCTAAAAAAAGTTATTAGATAATGGAATAAGTCCTAAACAGTAAAGATCATCATAAAGAATTTTAAATTAAAGATGAAGAAAAGAAGCATCATGCAGAGTAGGGATATACCTAAGATCACCCACTGGTTAAGCTGAGGACTCAGATTGCTTGAGTCCAGATTAGAAAAAAAATAAAATGTTATATTGATTTTAATATCAAAAAGTATATGGTGGGGCTTCCCTGGTGGGGCTACTCTTCATTGCGGTGCACGGGCTTCTCATTGCAGTATCTTGTTGCGGAGCAGGGGCTCTAGGCACACGGGCTTCAGTAGTTGTGGCTCATGGGCTTCAGTAGTTGTGGCTCACGGGCTTCAGTAGTTGTGGCTCACGAGCTCTAGAGCACAGGCTCAGTGGTTGTGGCATGCGGGCTTGTAGTCGTGGCTTGCGGGCTCTAGAACGCAGGCTCAGTAGTTGTGGCACACAGGCTCAGTAGTTGTGGCTCACAGGCTCAGTAGTTGTGGCACACTGGCTTCATTGCTCCGCGGCATGTGGGATCTTCCCAGACCAGGGCTCGAACCCCTGTCCCATGCATTGGCAGGCGGATTCTTAGCCACTGTGCCACCAGGGAAGCCCCTATTGCTGATATTTTAAAGGATACAAATAAACAGCCAGATGAAGAGATGCATAGGGCAAGTTATGTGGGAAAGGACTCGAAGCCTCTGTGCCCTCTCCAACTGCACCACCTTCCCAGCACCTCCATATATTCACCAATCCAGAAGCTCTCTGAATCTCCTCCTTTTGAGTATGTATGGAGGCTCCATTACATAGGCATGATTGATTAAATTACTGGCCATTGGTGATTAATTCAACCTCTGGCTCCCCTTTCCTCCCTCCTCCCCAGAAGTCCAGGAGTGAGACTGAAGTTCTAACACTCTAATCATGTGGTTGGTTTCCCTGACAACCAAACCCCATCTGTAGAGGCTTTCAGAAAGTCACCTCATTAACCTAAACTCAGGTATGGTTGAAAGGGGATTGTTATGAATTACAAAAGACTTTCCTTTCACCTTTTTGGCTCCTTATCACTTAGGAAGTTCCAGGGAGCTCCTTTGTCACGAACAGTACAAAGATCTAACATATATATTTCTTATTATAAATCACAATATCATAGAAGGAAGATGCAGGTTTGCCTAAACTAAGTTCAGAAGGTGATTGTTCACCTCTCTGCTTCCATAAAATTGAATAGTCCTCCAGAACTACTGAATAGGGAAGTATTAATGGAATATTACTCAGCCATAAAAAGAGATAGAGTTATTTGTAGTGAGGTGCATGGATCTAGAGTCTGTCATACAGAGTGAAGTAAGTCAGAAGGAGAAAAACAAATACCGTATGCTAACACATATATATGGAATCTAAAAAAAAAATAGTTCTGAAGAACCTAGGGGCAGCACAGGAATAAAGATGCAGACGTAGAGAATGGACTTGAGGACACAGGGAGGGGGAAGGGTAAGCTGGGACAAAGTGAGAGAGTGGCATTGACATATATACACTACCAAATGTAAAATAGACAGCTAGTGGGAAGCAGCCGCATAGCACAGAGAGACCAGCTCGGTGCTTTGTGTCCACCTAGAGGGGTGAGATAGGGAGGGTGGGAGGGAGACGCAAGAGGGAGGGGATATGGGGATATATGTATACGTATAGATGATTCACTTTGTTATACAGCAGAAACTAACACAACATTGTAAAGCAATTGTACTCCAATAAAGATGTTAAAAAAAATAGGGAAATATTAACAGGTAGGAGCTTTTCATTATAAATAAATAGAAACTATAAGAGGAACTCCTAAATATTGATGAAATAAAAGGGCAAACATTTCAGTGAATGTGCCACATATGAAGCTTATTTTACTAACATGGAAATATGTTATAAAGGATTAATAGTTAATTTTACTTGTTTATTTCCCCTCTTAACTATAAGACTATTGTTTTCTGACTCAAATGGTATTATGTGATTGTGGCACAGATAGTCATATTTTTAAAATGCTTATAAAATAGTAAGCAAAATCTTGGGATAGGGAGCTTTATTGCCTAGAAATAAAAATATCATGTTTATAAAATATTTGTGGGGAAATGTACTGATGTCTGCATTCTTCTTGGCACTGCAACAAAAAAGTAAGATGAGCTGATGGATAGAAAGGGAGATGAATAGATATGTGATAAAACAATGTTGTAAAATGATGATAGAATCTAGGTGGTAAAAATATAAATATATTATTTCAACTTTCCTGGATGTTTGAAAATTTCTATAATATGTTGGAGGATAATACGTATTATGTTGGAGTCAATATTTACACTTAGAATTCAGAAAAAAAAGGTAGTCTTTTAGAAATGGCTCTTGGCTTATGAAAAATATATATGTTAGGCAAAAAAATTGTTAACCACTTTGACATTTAAATGGCTTTTAAAATTTTACTTTTTACTAATGGAGCATACACAGTAAATAAAACAATTATATGAAACCAATTCAAAAAACAAAAATACTAAAACTGCTACCTAAGAATATTTAGAGAATAAGACAGAATGATCTACAGAGAAAAACTTCCTGGTCAGATCATCTATTTAATGGATAATATATTTAAAATATTTGTTTAAAGCATGGTAGAGCTGGCAGGAAACTAAGGGAAACACTCAGAGGTTGAAATGACAAGGATGCTTGATTCCACAAGAATAAGCAAAGTCAAAGTTTGCCTTGAGGGCATCTGCTGGCACCTGGCAGTGAGGTGCTTGATTTATAAAGGCTGTGTACTCAGAGGGTTGGAGACAAAGCATAGGGCTCAAGCAGAGTGGGAGACTGGATCAGAGATCCCCACATCAATCTAGGACCCTTGAAGGGCAACATCTTCCTTGAGAGAACTAAAAGGAAGGAAGGTATGAGATGCAAGAAGGAATGGTGGACAAAAATAATGTTAAACTTGTGGGAACTTAAACAAAAATGGATCATGTAAAACATAACCACTAATGTCTAATTCAGGTGGTTAAATAAAGAAAAATCCTGGATAATGACAACATATAAATCAGAAGAGAAGTGAAGAAGTTAAAGCATTCTAAGGTCCTTGACTTTTTAAGAGGAAGGTAGAGATACTTATTAATACCAGATTTTATTCAGTAAAAGATACATGGTAGAATTTCTAGGGTAATCACTGAAAGAATAGAAATAGAGTGTATACTTGTCAAACAAATAGAGTGAAAATGTTGGATAAGGAAAAAAAAATTCAACCCCAAAGAAGGCAAGAATTGGGGGAGGGTACAGCATGCAGGGGGAAGAAACAGAAAAAAAGATGAAAAACAGAAAACACTATGAGGTAGTAGAAATGAATTTTAAAAATCAGTAATCATTGTCAATTTAAGGAGGTTAAAATTTTCATTCGCAGAGATTGTTGAAACAGAGTTTTTTGTACGTTTTTACAAGAGACACCTAACACATAGAAAGTTTAAAAGCTAGAGAATGGAAAAAAATTATACTAAGTCAATACCAAAAGAGGCTTAATAATGTTATATAAATAGTCTTTAAAGCAAAATCAGTAGTACAGATTATAGAGATCAATATCAACAGAAAAATCAATTCACCAGTAAGATATAACAATTCTAAACGTGTATAATATAGCTTGAGTACACATAAAATAAAAATTGACAAATCCACTTTCATAGTTAGAAATTTTAATTCCCTTGGTGTGGTAATTGATAGATTAAGTGAACAAAGTATAATTAAGGAAATAGAGAATATGAACAGGCACTATTGTTAGAGCTAGAATATAGCAATGAACAAAACAGACACACACACAAAAATCTATGGCATCATAAAGTTTACAGTTGGTGAAGGAAACATTATGTAAATAAGTAGGTAAAAATATATAGAATGTTAAGTCATGATACATACCATGAAGAAGAACAAAGCAGGGACAGGAACTAGGGAGCACTGGGTGGTGAGGCCTCCCTAAGAAGGTGAAATATGAGTTAAATCCCAGCACTTTGGCTGGAGCAGTGAATGAGAGGCAGAATAATAACAGCTTGGGTCAGAGGTCTAGCAGGTGGTAATATAGGACTTTTGTTGGCTGTTGTAAGGAACCGGGATTTTTCTCTTGAATAATAGGGCAAGTCAGTAGATGATCTGGACCAACTAATGAATGAATCACTCAGATGCTATGCTGAAAATAGACCTTTGAAGGCCAAGAGCAAGGAGACCATTTGGGAGGCTGCTGCAATAATTGAGTGAGAAATGGTGACCATTTAGAGCAGATTGGTAGCAAGAGGGATGAGGATAGAGTGCTTGGATTTTGGACATATTGAAGGTTTGGCTAATAGCATTTGCTCACAGACTGGATGAAGCATATGATAGAAGGAGAAGGTAAGGATGACTTTAAGTGTTTGGATCTCAGCAACTGGAAAAATGGAGTTGCCATTGACAAGACTGGTAAGACTGCAGAAAGAATAGGTAGTGGGAAAAGGTCAAGAGATTGGTTTTGAACATGTTGAGTTTGAATGAGGAATTCAGAGGTAAGTTCTGAGGCAGAGTTAAAAGGGAAATATATAGCTTTAAATGTTTGTATTGGAAAAGAAGAAAGGCTCAAAATTAAAGAACCATGCAATTTAAAACATTATTTATAATGGCCAAGATATTGAAGCAAACTAAGTGTCCACTGAAAGATGAATGGATTAAAAAGATGTGGTCTATATTAATACAATGGACTATTACTCAGTCATAAAAAAGAATGAAATCTTGCCATTTGAAACAACATGGATGGACCTAGAGGGTATTATGGTAAGTGAAATAAGTCAGACAGAGAAAGACAGATACTGTATGATTTCACTTCTATGTGGAATATAAAAACAAAACAAATGAACAAACAACAAAACAGAAACAGACTCATCGATTCAGAGAACAAACATGTGGTGGCCAGAGGGGAGATGAGTGGGGGGGATGAGTAAAATAGGTGAGGGAGAGTAAGAGGTACAGACTTCCAGTTACAAAATAAATGAGTCACAGTGATGAAATACACAGCATGAGGAATATAGTCAATAATATTATAATAACTTTATATGGTGACAGATTGTAACTAGACTTATTGCAGTGATCATTTTGTAATATATAGAGATATCAAATCACTATAGCAATTATACTTCAATTTTTTTAAAAAAGCACCATGCAATTTAAGAAATTCAAAAAATATTAGCAAAATAAACCTAAAAAAAGTAGAAGGAAGGAAATAATATATGCTCAGAAATTAATGTAACAAAAAATTATAAAAGAGGATTAATAAAGCTAAGCATTTGTTCTTTGACAAGATTGGTAAAATAGAAAATAATGAACAATATTAGGGATATACTAAAAGTGACCTAATGATAGACATGTCAGAGATTTTAAAAAATTAAAATAAAGGGAGCACTATGAACAACTTCATTACAACAAACTTGAAAAATTAGGTGAAATGGAGAATTTCTTAGAAAAATAAAAATGACCAAAACTGAGTGAAAAAGAAATAGATCTGAATAGCTCTATAACCATTAATGAAATTAAATTAGTAATTAACATTTTTCCCACAAAGTAAGCCACAGTCCCAAGATGTTTTTAACAAATGAGGATCCATCACTATACTCACACAACTTTTTCTTCATTGTTTTTCTTTTAGCTGTTTTTTTCAAATGCATATTTATTTACATAGCTGTAATCATTGAGTACATGAAATTTTAAAGAAAAACATCCTAAGAGTTGATTCACTATGATGGCCTTCTAAGAGACTTTTACTTTCTTTGATATGGTACTTAGATTTAAAGATTGTTTAACTCTAGAAAGTGACTCACACATATATGAACAGACCTTTGTTTAGGAAAAGGATCAAAGATCAAAAAGGGAAAATAAGCAGAAGGAAACAAGGACAAAACCTTAAGGCCTTAAACTGAAAGCAACTAGATAAATGTGCTTTTATAGACGACGGAGCTTGTTTTCATGTGGGACCAGTTAGGGCTGGTTGGGTATAGGGGCACTTGAGATTCCCGCCAGGGGGTGAGGGGCCTTCTACCATAATGATGATTTGAAAAAAAAGTTGTGATACTAATCAGTAAATTGGTAAACCAAACAAAATTTGTTGAGGATAGGTGCAAATAACTTGAAGGCTGTTTCATGAACAAATTTGACACACTTGGCTCTTCTTCCTCAAGGTTCCCCTTTTGTAGTTAATCAGAGGTATGAGCCAGGGATGTGGCCCAAAGCATCCAAACTGTGTTGCATTTGGCAGTATGGCTTTCCTTTTCAGTATCCCTTCCCTATCTATGACTACACCAGTGAAATAAGTCCTTAGATTTTACTTATATTGCTCACATTCTCTCTCAGATTTTTATGTCTAAAAATCAAAATGGGCAAAAACTGCATTGTTAAAAGGAAAATCATGATTATTTGAAAAGCCACCATAATAACCATTCTGTTCCATTGGAATTACTGTAATGGCCTTAAGAACTCTCTTTTGTCCAGTGTGAGAGAAATAGACTAGATTCATTATAGAGGTGGAGTTAAGAATAGGGATAGTCTGCTTGTTAGGCATCATATTGAATGGATGAATCTTAAGACTTTTTTCACTCTAGTCATTACTGTTTTCATTTGTGATGTACAAAATTTGTTTTCTGCCTAAATTCTAGTTGAGTTGTCTATTCAGAACTGCTTGTCATTCTCATTTTCTCTTGGATGTAACTTCCCACTGTCTTCTCTGTTACTCTTATTCAATGAGTGATTTACTGGGCCGGGGTAAAAGGCCACATTTATAAGTGAGTGAACTGTGTCTGCAGGCCTGACACTTCTGATCAAGACAGTTGTTGACCTCAAACCCCAGACTGGCCCCAAGTGATGGCCTCCTCATGCTTCTCGTCAGGAAGTCTTACTCTCTTTAGTTTGGCAGATGAAAGGGATTAAAAGACACTAGGATTTATTCACATTCACTGTATTAAATAAATGGCACCTAGCTGCAATTGGTATGTACTAGAGACGAATATGGACATGTAACATGGACCATGTAACAAAGTTACAGCTACTTTTAAAAAAGCTGTGGCGTGAGGACAGCCTTTACCAACATATCAAAAATCAAAGATGTCTTCTCAGATAGTGAAGGACATACATGGTATGCAACTTGTGGCTATTAAGAGAGTGATGATGATTCTTGGCTGTTGACACTCATGAAGACTTAAGTCTAGGAGAAATTCGGCTTTGTTAGAGATTCTAACCTGTTGAGGTCTGAAAAGAGACATGCAGAGAAGATACAGTCAACAATTTATTAGGCAGATTGTTTACATCTGCAGATCTCATAGCTCAAGGAAAGACCATGATGGAGTATAAAAAATGAACCTCAGTAAATAAGTTTCAGAATATGTCTACTTTTATGTGAAATGTTTCCTTTGTGTTTGATAAAGTGTAGACATAATGTTAATAATTCTTTTCTCTTTTATTGTATATTTAAACTTAACTCAAAAAACTATGAACAGATGTTATAACCTTATTTCTAATTATAGTAAGTATTCGCCCCCATCTGTCATCTTCTAGAGTAGACAGGATAAGTACCATTCACTTCCTATTTTTTTAATTCCCCCCACTTCCCTTTCCTTCCCCACTGATAACCATGTTCAAATAATAAAATATTCAGCTTGCTGTAGATTCTGATTCTTATTAACTATCTCATAAAATTTTATAGAAAGAGGTGCTTGGGTTTTGTCAGTACCTGGAGAACTAAGGAGCATCTATCTAAATTTTGGGGAGGTAACAAATACTAGCTTTCCTTAGAAAGCTAGCATGTGGGCCTCAGCAGTGTTGAAATGGCTGGAAAAAGGCATTACTTTGGTGAAATCTTTAGTGAACACACTGATCACATGTGGTTGCTGCTCTGAGAGGATACGTATTTGTCTTTTAGTTCATAGGTTTTATAAATAAATGTTGTTTAAACCTAAAGCCCCCCATGAATTCAAGTCTTCCTTATCCACAGGACTGTACATTGTCATTATAGTTTAGAACACTCAGCTACATTTTTTCCAAAATAAACTTCCTGATTGTATAAGTAATACATGATTTTCTTTCACAATATAATATCATTGCCTTCTTTTCATGTCAGTAAACATAGATCCACATCATGCATTATAGAGATGTACCACTATAATTTATTCAGCCATCCTCCTATGTATGGACATGGACTATTTCCAAATTGTTGCTACTATGAGCAATGCTGTAATAGATGTCATATTCACATATATTCTCACACACACATACACACACACTTTTGTGCATTTATCTGATTATTTCCTGAGAATGAATTCCTATAAGTGAAATTTCCTAGTCAGAGTTATTCACATTTATAAGATTCTTGATATATTTTTGTCAAATGTTCCTGTCACCATTTTGTCAAATTAGTCATCATATCCACAGTTGAAATAATATCTTAAAGCGTTGAAAATTAAATAGGTGAAATTTGGCACCTTGCTGCTTTAATTTTTGTTGTAGTAAATTCTTCTTATTTAAAATTTTTAAATAATAAACTTTATTGTTTAGAGCAATTAAGTTCATGGCAAAATCGAGAGGAAAGTGTAGAGATTTTCCATATACCCTGTCTCTCCAACCTGCTTTAATATTAATATCTTTTTTTACTAATGGTTATTGCATACATTTTCCTATACACACACACACACACACACACACACACATTGGCTATTTGTATTTTGTGAAAGGTTACTATTTAATGTGTGATGGTTAAAGCTAGGGGCTTTATAAATATGATCACATTTAATCCTCACATCATAGTATGTAAACATATATTATTCTTATTTTATAGCTGAGGATATTCAGAGTGATTAAGTAACTTGTATAACAATTATATATAATATATGGCAGACCAGAATCCTAACTTGAGTCCATCTGACCTCAAAGTCCACGCCCTTCACCATTATACTAGAAACTGAATCACCTCAAGAGGTAAGGAGTTCCTGTTTTCTAGAGGTATTTGATAAAAGAGGAGATGTATACTGGTATGGAGGGACAGTGCAGTATAGAGGGAAGCAACTGAGAATTTTGAATATGGGCATTCTTACCATTCCTTAGCTTCAGTTTCTTGATTTGTATCAATAAATAAGGATAATCATGGTACCTACCACACTGGGATGTTATTAGAATTAATATAATAATCCCTATAATAGGAGCTTGTGGTACAATCTGGTATATAATAAGGACCCATAAATGCTATTATTGATTATGGTGTTGTAGAGGTTTAATAAGATGAAGGTGGACTAAATGAACTTTTACAACACTATTTCCCAACCTTTCCTCTGCCACCTCAAGGAGAAAAAATACATTTTAACTAAATAAATTTAATTTCTTCCTAAAAAGATAGGTTAAAGTCTAAGTAATAAGATTTCTTAGGTAGAGTTAAACTTTGGAGGCCCACAAACTGTTGTAATACCTAAGATTTTTTAATCCCTAAGAAGTAAATTTTTGCCCTTGAAGGTGATATTGGTCTCATTGAGAATGCTGTTTTAGAAGGAAATGCCTCCATTTAAAATCAAACAAAATTCAAAATTGTCAAACTCATAGGGGAGTTATCCTAGGTTTGAGGGAGGAAATGGGACTAAATGAGGTTTCCTTGTAGTTTTTTTGGTAGTTGTTTAAAATTAATTTATTTTATTGCTGTATAGTTGATTTACAATTTATGTTAATTTCATGTGTACAGTGTTATGATTCAATATTTTTATAGATTATACTCCATTTTAAAGATATTACAAAATAATGGCTATATTTCCCCATGCTGTATAATCTTTTTGCTTATCTATTTTGTATATAGCAGTTTGTATCTCTTAATCCCATTTACCTATTTTGCCCCCCCCACCTTCCCTTTCCCCACTGGTAACTACTAGTTTATTTTCTATATCTGTGAGTCTGTTTCTGTTATATATATTCATTTCTTTTATTTTTTAGATTCTATATATAAGTGATAACATACAGTATTTGCCTTTCTCTGTCTGACTTCTTTCACTAAGCACACACTCTCTAGGTCCATCACATTGTTGCAAATTACAGAATTTCATTCTTTTTTATGGCTGAGTAATATTCCTCTGTGTGTGTGTGTGTGTGTGTACCACATCTTTATCCATTCTTCTGTTGACAGACAGTTGGGATGCTTCCATATCTTGGCTATTGTAAATCACACCGCTATGAACATTGGGGTAGATGTATCTCTTCAAATTAGTATTTGGGGTTGTTTTCCAGATATATACCCGGGAGTGGAATCACTGGATCATGTGATTAGCGACATTGAGCATCTTTTCATGTGCTTGTTAGCCATCTGTATGTATTCAGTTCAGTTTCTTTCATCAATGTCTTATAGTAAAAGTACAGGTCTTTTACCTCCTTAAGTAGATTTATTCCTAGATATTTTATTCTTTTTCATGCAATGGTAAATGGAATTGTTTTCTTAATTTCTCTTTCTGATAGTTCATTGTTAGTGTATAGGAATGCAACACATTTCTGTATATTAATTTTTTATTTATTTTTATTTATTTATTTTTATTTTTATTTATTATTTATGGCTGTGTCGGGTCTTCGTTTCTGTGCGAGGGCTTTCTCTAGTTGTGGCAAGCGGCGGCCACCCCTCATCGCGGTGCGCGGGCCCCTCACTATTGCGGCCCCTCCTGTTGCGGAGCACAGGCTCCAGACGCGCAGGCTCAGTAATTGCGGCTCACGGGCCCAGCCGCTCTGCGGCATGTGGGATCTTCCCAGCCCAGGGCACGAACCCGTGTCCCCTGCACTGGCAGGCAGATTCTCAACCACTGTGCCACCAGGGAAGCCCTGTATATTAATTTTGTATCCAGCAACTTTACCAAATTCATTGTTTGGCTCTACTAGTTGTCTGGTGGAGACTTTAGGGTTTTCTATATTATAGTTTCATGTCAGCTGCAAATAGTGAGTTTTACTTCTTCCCTTCCAAATCTGAATGCCTTTTCTTTTTTTTTTTTTCTTCTCTGATTGCTGTGGCTAGGACTTCCAATCCTATGTTAAATAGAAGTGGTGAGAGCGGGCATCCCCTGTCCTGATTTTAGAGGAAAGGCTCTCACCTTTTCATCACAGTGTATGATGTTAGCTGTGGGTATATCATATACTGTCTTTGTTGAGATTTGTTCCCTCAGTGTTGATGAGAGTTTTTATCATATATGAATGTTGAATTTTATCAAATGCTTTTTCCACATCTATTGAGATGATCATTTGATTTTTATTCTTCCTTTTGTTAATGTAGTATCAATCACATTGATTTGTGAATATTGAACCATCCTTGCATATCTGGAATAAATCCTACTTGATCATGGTGTGTGATCCTTCTAATATATAGTTGGATTCAGTTTGCTGATATTTTGTTGAGAATTTTTGCATCTATCTTCATCAGCAATATTGGCCTGTAACTTACTTTTTTGCTGTGTCTTTGTCTGGTTTAGGGATCAGGGTAATGCTGGCCTTGTAGAATGGATTTGGGACTGTTTGCTCCTCTTCAGTTTTTTGGAATAGTTTGAGAAGGATAGGTAGTAGCTCTTCTTTACATGTTCAGTAGAATTCCCCTGTGAAGTTGTCTTGTCTTGGATTTTTGTTTGATGGAAGTTTTTATTTTAATTACAAATTCACTTTCTCTACTAGTTATCATTTTGTTCTGTTCAGATTGTTTGCTTCTTCCTGATTCAGGCTTGGCAGGTTGTATGTTTCCAGAAATTTGTCCCTTTTTTCTAAGTTGTCCAATTTGTTGGCATGTAACTGCTCATTGTATTCTCTTATGGTTTTTTTTGTATCTTTGTTGTGTTGGTTATTATTTCTCCTCCTTGATTTCTTATTTTGTTTATTTGGGTTTTATCTCTTCTTCTTGATGAGCCTGGCTAATGGTTTATCAATTTTGTTTATCTTTTCAAAAAAACAGCTCTTTGTTTCATTTATCTTTTCCATTGTTTTTTTCCCCTCCATTTTATTTATTTCCTCTCTGATCTTTATTATTTCCTTCCTTCTGCTGACTTCTGGCTTCATTTGTTCTTCTTTTTCTAATTCTTTTAGATGGTAGGTTAGGTTGTTGGTTTGAGATTTTTCTTGTTTCTTGAGGTGGGCTTATATCACTATAAACTTCCCTCTTATAACTCCTTTTGCTGCATCCCATAGATTTTGCAAAGTTATATTTCCATTTTCATTTGTCTTGCATTTTCTGATTTTCTCTTTCATTTCTTTATTGACCTATTGGCTTTTTAGTAGCATGATGTTTAGTCTCCATGTGTTTGTGCTTTTCCCATTTGTCTTTCTGTAACTGAGTTCTAGTTTAATACCTTTGTTGTCAGAAAAAAATGCATGATAAAATTTCTGTCTTAAATTTATTGAGACTTATTTTTTGGCCTAGCATGTGATCTATTGTGGAGAACGTTCCATGTGCACTTGAAAAGAATGTGTATTCCACTGATTTTAGATGGAATGTCTTGTAAATATCTATTAAGTTCAACTGGTCTAAGATGTCATTTAAGACCACTTTTGCCTTATTAATTATCTCTCTGGGTGATCTGTCCATTGATGTATGTGGGGTGGTAAAATCCCCTACTATTATTGTATTATTGTCAATTTCTCCCTTTATGTGTGCTAATATTTGCTGTATATATTTATGTGCTCCTGTATTGGGTACATATATGTTGAGTGTCATATACTGTTCTTATATTGATACCTTTATCATTATATAATGCCCTATTTTGTCTTTTGTTACAGACATTGTTTTAAAGTCTATTTTGTCTGATATGAGTATTTCTACCCCGCTTTCTTCTTTTTTTCATGTGCATGAAATATCTTTTCCCATCCTCTCACTTTGTGTATGTGTGTCTTTAGCTCTAACGTGAGTCTCTTGTAAGCAGCATATAGATGGGTCTTGGGTTATTTTTAAATCCGATCAGTCACCCTTGTCTTTTGATTGGAGCATTTAGTCCATTGACATTTAAAGTAATTATTGATAGGTATGTATTTATTGCCACTTTACTATTGTGTTGGCCAAAAAGTTCATTTGGGTTTTTCTGTAATACCTTAGGTAAAAATCCAAACGAACTTTTTGGCCAACCCAATGCTTGTGCTCTGGTTGTTTTTGTAGTTCTCCTCTGTTCATTTCTACTTATTTTTGTTTCTTCCCTTGTGGTTTGATGATTTTCTTTCTTGGTATAGTTCTTTTCCTTTCAAGTATTTTGTGTATCTTTTGTAGGTTTTTGACTTGTGGTTACATGAGTTTCATATATGTTCACCCAAAATTCTATCTACTTGTTTTAAACTGGTAGCCATTTAAGTTCAAACACATTCTAGAAGATTTACATTTTTTTCTCCACTCCCCTACATTTTACATCTTATCCCGTAACTGTTTATTATACTTATAGCTGCTTTCATAATTTTTTGTCTTTTAATCTACTTACTGGCTTATTTAAGTGATCTTCAATCCTTACTATATATCTGCCTTTCATAGTGGGATTCCTTTTCCTATATATTCTTACTTCCTTTCCATTTAGAAAAGACCCTTCAACATTTCTTTTAGGGTAGGTTTAGTATTGATGGATTCTTTTAGTTTTTGCTTGTCTGAATATTTCTTTCTCTCTCCTAAGATTCTAAATGATAATCTTGCTGGGTAGTGTATCCTAGGGTGCAGGTTTTTCTCTTTCAGCACTTTAAATATATCAAGCCATGCCCTTCTGTCCTCCAAAGTTTCTGCAGAAAAATCAGCTGATAACCTTATGGGGCTTCCCTTGTGTATGACTCTTTGTTTTAGTCTTGCTACCTTTTGAGTCATCTCTTTATCTTTAACTTTTGCCATTTTAATTATGATATGTCTTAGTGTAGATCAGTTTGAGTTCATCTTGTTTGCAACTCTGTTCTTCTTGTACCTGGATGTCTGTTTTCTTCTTCAGGCTTGGGAAGTTTTCACTCATTATTTCATTAAATACATTTTCAACCCCCTTTCTGTCTCTTCTCTTCTGGGACTCCTATAATGCAAAAGTTGGTATGCTTGATGTTATCCCAAAGGTCCTTTGAACTGTTTTTATTTTTAAAAATACGTTTTTCTTTTTGCTGTTATGATGGGATGGTTTCCATTATTCTTTCTTCCAGATCACTTCTGTGTTCTTCTGTATCACTTAGGCTGCTTTTCATTTCTTCCAGTGTTTTTTGTTTTGTTTTTGTTTTTTTGTTTCAGCTGTTGAAATCTTCATTTTTGATTGGATCTTTTTATATTTTCTTGTTCCTTTGTAAAATTCTGTGTTCATCTATTCTTTTCCCTAATTCAGTTAGAATTCTTATTACTAATTTTTTGAATTCTTTATCTGGTCAGTTGTTTACTTGTGTTTCATTATTTAATTTTTTCAGGGGTTTTCTTTTGCTCTTTCAATTGAGACCATTTCTTCTGTCTTCTCATTTTGCTTAACTTTCTCTGTCTTTATGAATTTAGGTGAAACAGGTACCTACTGTGGTCTCGAAGGGCTGTCCTTATGTGGAAGTGTACCTATACAGTCTGTGTGTGCCCAGTGGCTTTGGTGGGAGAACTGGATTTTATGTGAACACAAGTTATGTCTTTCCTTAGGGTGTGCTGGCAGATGTCACCCACCTTGGTAGGAGGTGGGGATGGAGATGGAGGGGCTAGAGCCTGAGCCAGATGTCAGGTGGGACTTCCCCTCTGCTCAGTGGCTGTCACTGCTCTATCGAGGGTGGGGTCAGATCCCAAGTTGCTGGAGTATAATCCCTGAGGGTCGAGTCCAAACTGGCTCTGTTCCCTTTAAATCTGTGCTCTAACTTCTCCCAGCACTGGCACCCTTGCCCCAGAGGGGAGCAGTGCTGGAACAAGAGGGGCCTGTGCAGGCTCTCGGCCTGTGATGAGACATGGGCTGCTTCTGATGCAATGCCTTTGCAAGTGCCAGTAATGGCCTCCCGCTCCCTGCTCAGATGCTTCTTTGGGTCTAAGGCATCTTCATCCCTCAGAGCCATTCACTCCCCTCAGCGTCTGCCACCCCTGCCATTGTGTGGAGCTGCACCATAGGGAAGGTGGGGCCCTGGAGGCACTTGGTGTGTGTTGGTGCGCAGGCTGTGGTAGTCGGTCCTCAGTAAGAGATAGGTACTACTACTACTGATGTGCTGCCTATGTAAGTGCCAGTGATTGCTGCCCTGCCCTACTCAGATGCTGCTTAGGGTCTGAGTTGCCTCTGCATCTCACAATCATGCTCTCTCCTTAGTCGTGGCAGCCTCACTTCAGTGTAGAGCTGTGATGTGAAGTTAGCAGGGCTGGCTCATTCACTTGGCTCAGGCTAGGGTGTGCACTAGGGTGGTTGTGTAAAACTGGGCAGCCACTTGAGCACTTTTTAGTCTGCCCTTTCTGACCTGCTTCAGGACACAGGCCACACACATGCTTCTCACAAGTGGAGTCCAGGCTTCCCACAGCCCTCCTTATTAGTACCACTGGCACTCCAACCAGCCAAGGGGGCTTTCTTCCCTGTGTTGGACATCAGGGCTGGGGTGCCCAATATGTGGCTCAAACTGCTCACTCCCTAGGGTAGGTGTCCACCTGTGTAATCTCTCTTTTCCTCTGAGTCCCCCGCCAGGGTCAGGTCCCGACCTGATTGCTTCTTTTCCCTTCTTACCCGATTCCATGTGTATCTTTTTTTTACAGATTTCGTTGTACAGGAGACTCTTTGCCAGTTTTTAGTTTGTTTTCAATGAAAATTGTTCCACATGTGGATGTATTTTTGATGCATTCATGGGGGTAGGTGGGCTCCACATCCTCCTATTATGCCATCTTGATCCTAACCTGATTTCCTCATACTTTTAAGGTCAACCCTGAGATTTTATGATCCTATGTTTCTCAGGCTCCTTTGAGTAGAAAAATAAAATCTCTGTTCCTAAGGTAACCTTTTCCTAGTTAAGGTTTTAAGTTTTCCAAGTTCTAAGTGAACAGTTATGGTATATCTGTGTAAGTCCTGAATAGTGGCACACATAAATAGTTCAATGTAGATTCAAATAACATTGACAACAATGTTTACCTGACATATTTAATAATATTCATAATTATAATCTTGTTATGTAATAGCCAGATTCTTGCATGTATCCTTTTCTTTTTATTACTGCATAGTATTCCATGGTATGGTTCTACCACAGTTTGTTTTACCATTCATCCTTTGAAGATTGAAGGAGATCTGTGTTGTGTCTAGTTTTGGGCTATTATGAATAATGCTGCTATAAACATTCATGTACAGGTTTTTATATGAACATGTCTTCATTTCTCTGAGATAAATGCCCAGGAGTGCAGTTGCTGGGTTACATGGTAGTTATAGGTTTAGTTTTTTTAGAAAAGCCAAACTGTTTTTCAGAGTGGCTATATTTTATGTTTCAACATGCACTAAATGAATGATTCACTTTCTCCACACTCCTGTCAGCATTTGGTGTTGCCACTATTTTGTATTTTAGCCATTCTGAGAGATGTGTAGTGATATCTCATTGTGGCTTTAATTTCCATTACCCTAATGGATTATGAAAATATTTTTCATACAATTATTTGACATTAGTAGATCCTCTTTGATGAAATGTCTCTTAATACCTTTCACCATTTTCTAACCTGTTTTTTTTCATTGTTAAGTTTTGAGAGTTCTTTATTTTAATACTTAGCCTTTGTCAGATAGGTAGTTTGCAAATATTTTCTTCATCTGTAACTTGTCTTTCTATACTCTTAACAGGGTGTTTGGCAGAGTGAAAATGATTAATTGTGATGACATCCAGTAGCTCAATTTTCCTTTTATTAATACTGCTTTAGGTGTCAAGTCTAAGTCTTTGACTAGCTTTATATACCAAAGACTTTCTCTTATATTTTTCTTCTAAAAATTTTATAGTTTCATATTTTACATTCATAAGACCATAATCCATTTTGAATAAATTTTTGCATAAGTGAGAGATTTGGGTTTAGGTTCTTTTTTTCCTCCGACATCCAGTTGTTCCTGCACCATTTGTTGAAAAGGTTATCCTTCCTCCACTGCATTGCTTTTGTACCTTTGTCAAAAATCACTTGGGCATATTCATGTAGGTTTATATCTGGTTTCTCTATTTTACTCCATTGATCTTTGTATCTGCCCTTTTGTCAATACCACACAGTTTGACTACTGCAGCTATATGAGTCTTGAAATCAGGTAGACTGAGTCTTCTCATTTTTTTTCTGCTATTCTCATTCCTTTATCTTTCCATATAAATTGTAGAATGATCTTGTCTAAATCTAAAAGATATCCTGCTTTGATTTTGATAAGAATTGTGCTCAACTTGTTTATATCAACTTGGGCATAATTGACACCTTTACTATATTGAATTTCCAATCCATACATGGTATGTCTCTCCATTTATTTAGATATTTGATTTTTTCACCAGCATTTTGTAGTTTTCAGCATACAAGTCCCATACAAGTTTTCCTTAGATTTATGTCTAAGTATCTTTTTTGACTAATTGTAAATGGTATTGAATTTTTAATTTCAGTGTCCACATGTTCATTGTTACTGTATAGAAATACAATTGATATTTGTATGCTAATTGATCCTGTGGCCTTGATGAATTCAATTACTGATTTTAGGAGCTTTTCACAAATTTCCTTTCATTTCCATTTCTTCTCTTATTGTGCTGGCTAGAACTTCTGGCACTTTGTTGAAAAAGAGTGGTTAGATTGGACATCCTTTTCTTGTTCCAGTGTTAGGGGAGAACATTCATCTTTCACCTTTAAGAACAATGTAGGCAGAATCTGCTCCAAATATTTCTTTAGTTTTTGAAAAAACTATTCATTCAATCAACAAATATTTATTTACTTTGTGCCACCCACTATGCTAGGAGTGCAGAATAGAGCTCAAAGCTCTCTCACGTTGTGTCTGCTGAGGCTGTAACCCCATGCTTAGTATAATTTAGGGTCAATGGTCATGATCAGTTTCAGGATACTCCAGTTTATACATGTATTATCTCATTTAGCTATTTTAACCATGTATTATATTTTTTAGTCTTTATTACTTTATATGAGCCGCTATGTAAATCTGACATATTCTGCTTCCCCATCTTATCACTTTAATATAGTTTATTTCTTTTTCAGTGACTTGCCTGTAGTTACTTCTGAAGAATTTTAACCTTTTCTGACTACATGTAGTTAAGGTCACTATGAATTCTGATCTGGTCTTTCTCAGTGCTACATATATCCCCTTCCTTTCTTCCGTCTTGTCCTACCATGAAAACACTCTCCTGAGATCTGCAAGGAAGAGGGACATACTTTTAATTGATTTACCAAGTTCCTGTTCCCAGAGTTAAAATTGTTAATATCACATATATACAATTGACATTTATCATTAGAATATAGTTCATTCTTAATCCGAGCTGTGACAGTGGGTTCTCTGAGCTGACTGTGTGTGTAGTCATCCTGATAGGTTGGCTGAGTAAAACAGGGCTTTCCTGTTAAGTTTAAAGGATAACTACAGTGAAAGACCTACAGCTGGAATGGAAGAAAGGCTGCAGAGAATTACAAAAATAAAGAATGGGATTTGGCAGACTTGGGCTTGAGCAAAAGAAGTGTGAAACAACAGGTGCCATGGGTTGTTATCAGCATTTTAAATTAACATGTTTTCAGCCTGAAGCACTTTGCTGAAAATGCTTCACTGTGACTGTATACAGAGATAAACACAGACAGTTGAGAAGCAGCTAAATAGTAAGATGTTAGTAAAACATAAAGGTTTTCCTTGAGAGGAAAAAATATTGGAGGTTACTAACTGGATATAGATGTCTAAGGGAAACCCCTATAAAAACTGTGTTTTTAAACCATTTATTTTGAGATTTAATATGTATAGGCAGGAACACTAAAAGGTGTGAAAAGACATAATCCATAATAATAAAAGTGTTTACCTCTGCTTATAACTTGGCTTGGGACTTGGAGGTGATTCTGAGGGGGTTTATGCTTTATCTGCATTGCTTGAGTTTTGAAAAGGAGAAGATATTTGTGTATTAAGTTCATAATTAAAAAAATAAAAGACAAAATCCCAAATCTGTAAGTTTGGCAGTAGGTATTATGGAATTTCAGAAGTTTTCATGTTGAAAATATGGAAAGAATTAAGAAAATTTAAAACATCAATAAGGGTTTAGGCAAGGGAGTAAAATTACTGTTCTTGATTGGCTTTTGTTGGATAGAAAAATGTTCACTAATGTCATCTAACCATATGATATCAAGTGCTTAAATTTCTTCAACAACCATTCACTAAGACACAGACTTCTATTATTTGGCCTTTAGTCTAATGAAAAGCTGAAGTTTGGTTTGTTTTGCATTATTTGGGGAAAAATTTTTTTGGAAATGTTTAAATAGATACTACTTTTTAACATATATATAAAGCTACCAATCTGACTCTCCTAAGAAATGTTATTCTGTAAGGTACAATTTTAAAAATCATGGAATTTACCTATCAGGGGCATTTTGGTTATTTCAAGCTGGGGCTATTACAAATAAAGCTTCTATGAACATTCATATACAGTTTTTGTGTAGATGTGAATTTTCACTTCTTTGTGATAAATGCCTAGGAGTGCTTGCTAAGTCATATGCTAGGTTGTGTGTGTTTAGTTCTATAGGAAGCTGCCATACTGTTTTTATTTTTTATTTTTAAAATAATTTATTTTATTCATTCATTTCTGGCTATGTTGGGTTTTTTTTTTTGCTACGCGCAGGCCCCCCACCGCGGTGGCCTCTCCCACCGTGGAGCATGGACTCCAGGTGTGCAGGCCTCAGCAGTCACGGCACACAGGCCCAGCAGCCGCGGCTCGCGGGCTCCAGAGCACAGGCTGAGCAGCCGTGACGCACAGGCCCAGTCGCCCCGCAGCACGCGGGATCCTCCCAGACCAGGGTTCGAACCCGTATCCCCTGCACTGGCAGGCGGACCCCCAACAACCACGCCACCAGGGAAGCCCCATACTGATTTTAGAGTGGCTATGTCATTTTGCATTCCTACTAGAAATGTGTCAAAAATCCAGTTTCTTGTCACCCTTGGCAACATTGTCAAAATTTTTTATTTTATATGTGTAATGATGTTTCATTGTGGTTTTTATTTGTATTTTCGTGATGGCTAATGATGTTGAGGATCTTTTCATATGTTTATTTCCCATCTGTATATCCTCTGGTGAAATATCTCTTGATGTCCTTTGTCTATTTTCTAATTAGATTGTTTGAAAATATACTTTTTATAAGTTTATAGATATGCTTTGGGAATGAAAGTTTATATTCTGTAAGCATCAGAGAAATAATGCAAGACCATTTGATGGGAGATTGGTTCAAGATGGTGGAGTAGAAGGACGTGCGCTCACTCTCTCTTGCGAGAGCACCGGAATCACAACTAACTGCTGAGCAATCATTGACAGGAAGACACTGTAACTCACCAAAATAGATACCCCACATCCAAAGACAAAGTAGAAGCCGCAATGAGATGGTAGGAGGGGCGCAATCACAATAAAATCAAATCCCACAACTGATGGGTGGGTGACTCACAAACTGGAGAACAGTTATACCACAGGAGTCCACCCACTGGAGTGAGGGTTCTGAGCCCCATGTCAGGCTTCCCAACCTGGGGGTCCGGCAACAGGAGGAGGAATTCCCAGAGAATCAGACTTTGAAGGCTAGCGGGGTTTCATTGCAGGACTTAGACAGGATTGGGGGAAACAGAGACTCCACTCTTGGAGGGCACACACAAAGTAGTGTGTGCATCAGGACCCAGGGGGAAGGGGCAGTGACCCCATAGGAGAGTGAACCAGACCTACCTGCTAGTGTTGGAGGGTCTCCTGCAGAGGTGGGGGATGGCTGTGGCTCACTGCGGGGACAAGGACACTGGCAGCAGAAGTTCTGGGAAGTACTCCTTGGCATGAGCCCTCCTGGAGTCTGCCATTAGCCCCACCAAAGAGCCTGTAGCCTCCAGTGCTGGGTCGCCGCAGGCCGAACATCAAACAGGAGTGGGGGGACTCAGCCCCACCCATCAGCAGACAAGCAGATTAAAGTTTTATTGACCTCTGCCCACTAGAGCAACACCCAGCTCTACACACCACCAGTCCCTCCCATCAGGAAACTTGCATAAGCCTCTTAGATAGCCTCATCCACCAGAGGGCAGACAGCAGAAGCAAGAAGAACTACAATCCTGCAGCCTGTGGAATGAAAACCACATTCACAGAAACGTAGACAAAATGAAAAGACAGAGGACTATGTATCAGATGAAGGAACAAGATAAAACCCCAGAAAAACAACTAAATGAAGTGGAGATAGGCAAGCTTCCAGAAAAAGAACTCAGAATAATGATACTCAGGATGATCCAGGACCTCAGAAAAAGAATGAAGGCAAAGATCTAGAAGATGCAAGAAGTGTTTAAAAAAAACCTAGAAGAATTAAAGAACAAACACCTAGAAGAATTAAAGAACAAACAAACAGATGAAGAAACAATAACTGAAATGAAAAATACACTAGAAGGAATCAATAGCAGAATAACTGAGGCAGAAGAACAGATAAGTGACCTGGAAAACAATATGGTGAAATTCACTGCTGCAGAACAGAATAAAGAAAAACGAATGAAACTAAATGAATACAGCCTTAGAGACCTCTGGGACAGCATTAAACTCACCAACATTTGCATTATAGTGGTCCCAGAAGGAGAAGAGAGAGAAAAGACCTGAGAAAATATTTGAAGAGATTATAGTCGAAAGCTTCCCTAACATGGGAAAGGAAATAGCCACCCAAGTTCAGGAAGCGCAGAGAGTCCCAGGCAGGATAAACCCAAGGAGAAACACGCCGAGACCCATAGTAATCAAATTGACAAAAATTAAGGACAAAGAAAAATTATTAAAAGCAACAAGGGAAAAACAACAAATAACATACAAGGGAATCCCCATAAGGTTAACAGCTGATTTCTCAGCAGAAATTCTACAAACCAGAAGGGAGTGGCATGATATATTTAAAGTGATGAAAGGGAAGAACCTACAACCAAGATTACTCTACCCGGCAAGGATCTCTTTCAGATTCGACAGAGAAATCAACAGTTTTACAGGCAAGCAAAAGCTAAGAGAATTCAGCACCACCAAACCAGCTCTACAACAAATGCTAGAGGAACTTCTCTAAGTGGGAAACACAAGAGAAGAAAAGGACCTACAAAAACAAACCCAAAACACTTAAGAAAATGGTCATAGGAACATACATATCGATAATTACCTTAAACGTGAATGGATTAAATGCTCCAACCAAAAGACACAGGCTCGCTGAATGGATAGAAAACAAGACCCATATATATGCTGTCTACAAGAGACCCACTTCAGACCTAGGGACACATACGGACTGAAAGTGAGGGGATGGAAAAAGATATTCCCTGCAAATGGAAATTGAAAGGAAGCTGGAGTAGCAATCCTCATATCAGACAAAATAGACTTTAAAATAATGTTACAAGGGACAAGGAAGGACACTATATAATGATCAAGGGATCAATCCAAGAAGAAGATATAACAATTACAAATATATATGCACCCAACATAAGAGCATATGCAAACAGCTATAAAAGAGAAAATTGACAGTAACACAATAATACTGGGGACTTTAACACCTCACTTACACCAGTGGACAGATCATCCAAACAGAAAATTACTAAGGAAACACAAGCTTTAAATGACATAACAGACCAGATAGATTTCATTGATATTTGTAGGACATTCCATCCAAAAACAGCAGATTACACTTTCTTCTCAAGTGCACACAGAACATTCTCCAGGATAGATCACATCTTGGGTCACAAATCAAGCCTCAGTAAATTTAAGAAAATTGAAGTCATGTCAAGCATCTTTTCTGACCACAATGCTATGAGATTAGAAATAAATTACAGGGAAAAAACATAAAAAACACAAACACATGGAGGCTAAACAATATGTTACTAAATAACCAAGAGATCACTGAAGAAATGAAAGAAGAAATCAAAAAATACCTAGAGACAATGACAAAGAAAACATGATGATCCAATACCTATGGGATGCAGCAAAAGCAGTTCTAAGAGGGAAGTTTACAGCAATACAATCCTACCTCAAGAAACAAGAAAAATCTCAAATAAACAATCTAACCTTACATGTAAAGGAACTAGAGAAAGAAGAACAAACAAAACCCAAATTTAGCAGAAGGAAAGAAATCATAAAGATCAGAGCAGAAATAAATGAAATAGAAAGAAAGAACACAATAGCAAAGATCAATAAAACTAAAAGCTGGTTCTTTGAGAAGATAAACAAAATTGATAAACCTTTAGCCAGACTCATCAAGAAAAAGAGGGAGAAGACTAAAATCCATAAAATTAGAAATGAAAAAGGAGAAGTTACAACAGACACCGCAGAAATACAAAGGATCATAAGAGACTACTACAGCAACTCTGGTAACAATACGGACAACCTAGAATAAAAGGACATATTCATAGAAAGGCATAACCTTCCAAGACTGAACCGGGAAGAAGTAGAAAATATGAACAGACGAGTCGCAAGTAATGAAATTAAAACTGATTAAAAATTTTCCAACAAAACAAAATCCAGGACCAGATGGCTTCACAGGTGAATTCTATCAAACATTTACAGAAGAGCTAACACCCATCCTTCTCAAAGTCTTCCAAAAAATTGCAGAGGAAGGAACTCTCCAAAACTCGTGTTAGGCCACCATCACCCTGATACCAAAACCAGACAAAGAAACTCCAAAAAAAGAAAATTACAGACCAATATCACTGATGAATATAGATGCAAAAATCCTCAACAGAATACTAGCAAACAGAATCCAACAGCACATTAAAAGGATCATACACCATGACCAAGTGGGATTTATCCCAGGGATGCAAGGATTCTTCAATATACGCAAATCAATCAATATGGTACATCATATTAACAAACTAAAGAATAAATACCATATGATCATCTCAATAGATGCAGAAAAAGCTTTTGACAAAATTCAACACCCATTTATGACAAAAATTCTCCAGAAAGTGGGCATAGAGGGACCTACTTCAACATAATAAAGGCCATATACGACAACCCCACAGACAACATCATTCTCAACGGTGAAAAACAAAGCATTTCCTCTAAGATCCGGAACAAGACGAGGATGTCCGCTCTTGCCAGTATTATTCAACATAGTTTTGGAAGTCCTAGCCATGGCAGTCAGAGACAAAAAGAAATAAAAGGAATACAAAATGGAAAAGAAGAAGTAAAACTGTCACTGTTTGTAGATGACATGATACTGTACATAGATAATCCTAAAGATGCCACCAGAAAACTACTAGAGCTAATCAACAAATTTGATAATCCTGTAGGATACAAAATTAAAGCACAGAAATCTCTTGCATTCCTATACACTAACAACGAAAGGTCAGAAAGAGAAATTAAAGAAACAATCCCATTCACCATTGCAACAAAAAGAATAAAACACCTAGGAATAAACCTACCTAAGGAGGTAAAAGACCTGTACTCAGAATACTATACGACACTGATGAAACAAATAAAAGATGACACAAACAGATGGAGAGATAAACCATGTTCTTGGATTGGAAGAATCAACATTATGAAAATGACTATACTGTCCAAAGCAATCTACAGATTCATTGCAATTGCTATTAAATTACCAACGGCATTTTTTACAGAACTAGAACAAAAAAGTGTTAAAATTTGTATGGAGACACAAAAGACCCTGAATAGCCATAGGAATCTTGAAGGAAAAAAACGGAGCTGGAGGAATCAGACTCCCTGACTTCAGACTATACTACAAAGCTACTGTAATCAAGACAATATGGTACTGGCACAAAAACAGAAATATAGATCAATGGAATAGGATAGAAAGCCCAGAGATAAACCCACGCACCTATGGTCAACTAATCTATGACAAAGGAGGCAGGGATAGTCAGTGGAGAAAAGACAGTCTCTTCAATAAGTGGTGCTGGGAAAACTGGACAGCTACATGTAAAAGAATGAAATTAGAGTACTCCCCTAACACCATACACAAAAATAAACTCAAAATGGATTAAAGACGTAAACGTAAGACTGGACACTATAAAACTCTTAGAGGAAAACATAGGAAGAACACTTTTTAACATAAATCACAGCAAGATCTTTTTTGACCCACCTCCTAGATTAATGGAAATAAAAGCAAAAATAACCAAATGGGACCTAATGAAACTTAAAGGCTTTTGCACAGCAAAGGAAACTGTAAACAAGATGAAAAGACAGCCCTCAGAATGGGCGACAATATTTGCAAATGAATCAACAAAGAAAGGATTAATTTCCAAAAGATATAAACAGCTCCTACAGCTCAATATTAAAAAAACAAACAACCCAGTTAAAAAATGGGCTGAAGACCGAAACAGACATTTCTCCAAAGAAGACATACAGATGGCCAAGAGGCACATGAAAAGCTGCTCAACATCACTAATTATTACTGAAATGCAAATCAAAACTACAGTGAGGTATCACCTCACAGCGGTTAGAATGGGCATCGTCAGAAAATCTACAGACAACAAACCTGGAGAGGGTGTGGAGGAAAGGGAACCCTCTTGCACTGTTGGTGGGAATATAAATTGATACAGCCACTATGGAAAACATTATGGAAGTTCCTTAAAAAACTAAAAATAGAATTACCGTATGACCCAGCAATCCCACTACTGGGCATATACCCTGAGAAAACCATAATTCAAAAAGACACATGCACCCCAATGGTCATTGCTGCACTATTTACAATCACCAGGTCGTGGAAGCAACCTAAATGCCCATCGACAGATGAATGGATAAAGAAGTTGTGGTACATATATACAATGAAATATTACTCAGCCATAAAAAGGAATGAAATTGGGTCATTTGTAGAGACGTGGATAGAGCTAGAGACTGTCATACAGAGTCAAGTAAGTCAGAAAGAGAAAAACAAATATTGTATATTAACGCATGTATGTGGAATCTAGAAAAATGGTACAGATGAACCAGTTTACAAGGCAGAAATAGAGACACAGATGTAGAGAACAAACGTATGGACACCAAGGGGGGAAAGTGGGGGTGGAGGGGGTTGGTGGGTTGAACTGGGAGATTTGGATTGACATATATGCACCAATATGTATAAAATAGATAACTGATAAGAACCTGCTGTATTAAAAAAAATTAAAATTCAAAAAACCGCTTGATGACATTTTGGATGCTTAAATGCAGATATACGTTCCAGAATGATGTGGTTGGATTATGCTAAGATCCAAACATTGGGGTGATAGTATTGAGATGTGAACAGAAGAGGGAGAGAGGAGAAAAAATGGAGGGGAGGGAGAGAGGTGAGAAAATGGGAGGGAGGGAGACAGCATATAGAAAAAATAGGGGCAGTAAGGAAGAGATTCAGATAGAGATAATAGGAAGAATGAAGAAAGAGGATAAGTAAGAGACATAATGGCTCCAAGGAGAAAGATGTAATATGTCAAAACTAAGTACACCCTAGGAACAAGGGCTTTTCTCAGGGGCCAGAAAGTGTCTCCAGGATTAATGGAAAGTGGAGACTGAGGCAGACCATATAGAAGACTGGGGGATTTTTTAAATGCGTTGTAATCTGCAAAATAGAGAAGAGTTTGACTTCCTGTGAAATGTATGTAAGCATCTAATTGGTGGAGTTGAAAGAGAATTGGAGTCATCCCAGTTCTGTCAAAGAGTTAAGAAAATAGGTGACCAGTTCTTTATTTATAAAATGGAAAATCAAATCACCTGCCTCTCCTATCTCTTGGGAGTATAGTATCCAATAAAGCAATTATTAGAAAACGCCTTTACATCTGTAAGGTACTCTACAAATTAGAATTGTGATTGCTAATTTTCAAAACCATGGAAAATAGGAGCAGGACTGAAATAGTAAATGAATGCAAATACAACCATGATTTTTAAAAAGTATTCTGCAAACTTTTATTAAAAAGAGCTAGTGCAGTTTTTCATTAGTATAACTATCATTATATACCAACTAGGACACAGCAGGAGTCTACATTCATGTCAGATTCACCTTATTTGTAAGAAATGAACACAAGCTTCCAAGGTACAGAGCTAGTGCCCTCAAGCTGGAGAATGTCATCCCTGTATGTGTGTCCCTGGTCTTACTAGAGGCAAGGAAAAGGGTCTGGCACACAGATTGTCTTAGTCCATTTGGGCTTCTGTAACAAAATACCCCAGACTGGGTGGCTTATAAATAACAGAAATTTATTTCTCGTAGTTCTAGGAGTTCAAGATCGAGGCACTAGAATGGTCACGTTCTGGTGAGGGCCCTCTTCCTGGTTCATAGCCAGCACCTTCCCACTGTGTCCTCACATGGTGGAAGAGGTGGAGGATCTCTCTTAGGCCTCTTTTATTAGGGCATTAATTCCATTCATGAGGACTCTGCTCTCATGACCTAATCACCATCCAAAGGGCTCACCTAATGGTCCTGATACCATAATTAGGTTTTCAGCATAGAAATTTGCAGGGGACACAAGCATTCAGAACATAGCAGACATCATGTGCTTTCTGCTGTAGGAGATACTGCTTCCAGGCTCCTCTCCTCCTTGCTAGTAACTCAGATTAAATTAGAACACTGAATGGTGTTCAAGCTTTTAGCTGCTGTGTTTTTGAGTATAACTTTATATGATCCCCAAATTTATTCACCTCATGATAAGTTAAACATCTGCTCAGTTTGTATGCTGTCTACTATCAGGTTATCATATTGTTAAAAGGTATTGGCACTAAACATTGAAAATGGCTTCTTACTAATTTCTTCTTTATTTTTTTTGCTGCATTGGGTCTTAGTTGCAGCATGTGGGATCTTTGTTGAGGTATGCGGGATCTTTCATCGCGGTGTGCAGTCTCTTCATTGCGGTACTCGGGCTTCTCTCTAGTTGTGGCATGTGGGCTCCAGAGCGCGTGGGCTCTGTACTTTGCAGCACACGGGCTCTCTCTTTGAGGCGCGTGAGCTCAATAGTTGTGGCGTGCGGGCTTAGTTGCCCTGCAGCATGTGGGATCTTAGTTTTCCCTGACCAGGGATCGAACCCATGTCCGCTGCACTGGAAGCTGGATTCTTTACCACTGGACCACCAGAGAAGTCCCTTCTTATTAATTTCTGAAGCACATTTATTGCTGCATATTAATTTATCACATAATTTCATAACATTGGTTGGGAGAGGAGATTATATTTAAGATAAGAAATGGGAAGGATAGGAAAGTGTTAAATATTTAACACTGTTCCAACATCTCTTTAAACTAAGTAGATAAAAATATTTAGCATTTTCCATTGTTTCAAAACAGTATTTTATTATGTAACCAAATTTTGGGCTAGAAAGCAGGGGAGGAAGGAAAGGTCTAAAGTATACAAAATGACTATTTGCATTTTTGTAGGTAAAAAAAGTGTGATAGAAGCTTATAACTTGCCTTATTGTGCCTCAGAAATGCCTGTGAATTGCCAGGAGACTTCCAAAGCCTTATATAAATCCAAAAAGCAAGAATCCAATTCAGAGCCCAAATGGAGCAGGCAGGCAGAGCTTTACCTATTCCACTACAATCCCTCCTCTTCAAAATACTTTATACTATGCTCTGCAGAAAAAGAGGCTTAGACCCCCAGAAGAGATGCAGAGTAGCACTCACCTACTCACAATGTAAGCCTTAAACCCACACCTACCAGAAACTGATGATGGGGTGGCTCAGCTACAGCTGTTAGAGAAGGAGCATGTGCAAAAGAGAAGTACACAATGTTACGGGGAGGAAATTCTTTACCCCATAAACTCCCCAGTTTGGGCCTTTTGGAAAATAATGGCTGGGATCTAGTCTGTTTTCTCAATGTGATCTGGGAGAGCCTACAACTTTAACCGAGTGACTCTGGTATTGTTATTTATTTTTTTTAATTGACATATAAGTTGATTTACAATGTTGTATTAGTTTCTGGTGTACAGCAAAGTGATTCAGCTATATATATATATATACACACACATATGTGTGTGTGTGTGTGTATACACTTTTTCATATTCTTTTCCATTATAGTTCATTATAATATATTGAATATAATTCCCTGTGCTATACAATAGGACCTTGTTGTTTATCTATTTTATATATAGTAGTTTGTATCTACTAATCCCAAACTCCTAATTTATTCCTCCCCCACCCCCTTTCCCCTTTGATAACCATAAGTTTGTTTTCTATGTCTGTGAGTCTGTTTCTCTTGTGTAAACAAGTTCATTTGAATCATATTTTAGATTCCACATATAAATGATATCATATGATATTTTTCTTTCCTGTCTGACTTCACTTAGTATGATAATCCCTAGGTTCATCCATGTTGTGGCAAATGGCGTTATTTCATTCTTTCTTATGGTTGAGTAATATTCCACTGTATATATGTACCATATCTTCTTTATCCATTCATCTGTTGACGGACATTTAGTTTGCTTCCATGTCTTGGCTATTATAAAAAGTGCCACTATGAACATTGGGGTGTATGTAGCTTTTTGAATTAAAGTTTTGTCTGGGTATTTGCCCAGGAGTGGGATTACAGGATCATATAGTAGCTCTATTTTAGTTTTTTTGAGGAACCTCCACACTGTTCTCCATAGTGGCTGCACCAATTTACATTTCCACCAACAGTGTAGGAGGGTTCCCCTTTCACACCCTGTCTGGCATTTATTATTTGTAGACTTTTTAAATTTAATTTTTATTTCATATTGGAGTGTAGTTGATTTACCATGTTGTATTACTTTCAGGTGTACAGCAAAATGATTCAGTTATACGTATACATATATCCATTCTTTCTCAGATTCTTTTCCAATATAGGTTATTACAGAATATTGAGTAGAATTCTCTGTGCTGTCCAGTAGGTCCTTGTCGATTATGTTTTATATATAGTAGTGTATATACATTAATCCCAAACTCCTATTTTATCCCCCCCCCACACACATTTAACCTTTGGTAACCATAAGTTTGTTTACTAAGTCTGTTAGTCTGTTTCTGTTTAGTAAATAAGTTCATTTGTATCATTTTTTTTAGATTCCACATATAAGTGATATCATGATATTTGTCTTTCTCTCTCTGACTTTCCTCACTTAGTATGATAATCTCTAGGTCCATCCATGTTGCTGCAAATGGCATTTCATTCTTCTTTATGGCTGAGTAATATTCCATTGTATATATGTACCACATCTTCTTTATCCATTCCTCTTTTGATGGACATTTAGGTTCCTTCCATGTCTTGGCTATTGTAAATAGTGCTGCAGTGAACATTGGGGTGTGTGTATCTTTTCAAATTATGGTTTTCTCCGGATATATGCCCAGGAGTGGAATTGCTGTATCATATGATAGTTCTATATTTAGTTTTTTAAGGAACCTCCATACTGTTCTCCATCCTGGTTGTACCAATTTAAATTCCCATCAACAGTGTAGGAGGGCTCCCTTTTCTCCACATCCTCTCCAGCATTACCTGTTTATAGACTTTTTGATGATGGCCATTCTGATTGGTGTGAGGTGACACCGCATTGTAGTTTTGAATTGCATTTCTCTAATAATTAGCACGTTGAGCATCTTTTCATGTGCTTTTTAAAGGCCATCTGTATGTCTTCTTTGGAGAAATGTCTGTTTAGATCTTCTGCTCATTTTATGATTGAGTTTTTTGTTTTTTTGATATTGAGCTACATGAGCTGTTTGTATATTTTGGAGATTAATCCCTTGTTGGTCGCTTCATTTGCAAATATTTTCTCCCATTCTTTGGGTTGTCTTTTTGTTTTGTTTACGGTTCCCTTTGCTATGCAAAAGCTTTTAAGATTAATTAGGTCCCATTTGTTTATTTTTGTTTTTATTTTCATTACTCTAGGAAGTGGATTGAAAAAGATATTGCTGCGATTTATGTCAGAGAGTGTTCTGCCTATGTTTTCCTCTAAGAGTTTTATAGTGTCTATTCTTACATTTAGGTCTTTAGTCCATTTTGAGTTTATTTTTGTGTATGGTGTTAAAGAATGTTCTAATTTCATTCTTTTACATGTAGCTGTCCAGTTTTCCTAGCACCACTTATTGAAGAGACTGTCTTTTCTCCATTGTAGAATCTTGCCTCCTTTGTTGTAGATTAATTGGCCATAGGTGCATGGGTTTATTTCTGGGCTTCCTATCCTGTTTCATTGATCTATATTTTTGTTTTTGTGCCAGGACCAAACTGTTTTGATTACTGTAGCTTTGTAGTATAGGTTGATGTCAGGGAGCCTGTTTCCTCCAGCTCTGTTTCTCTTTCTCAACATTGCATTGGCTATTTGGGTCTTTTGTGTAGCCATACAAATTTTAAGATTTTTTGTTCTAGTTCTGTGAAAAATGCTATTGGTAATTTGATAGGGATTGCATTGAATCTGTAGATTGTCTTGGGTTGTATAGTCATTTTGACAATATTGATTCTTCCAATCCCAGAACATGGTGTATCTCTCCATCTGTGTCATCTTCAATTTCTTTGATCAGCATCTTATAGTTTTCAGAGTACAGGTCTTCTGCCTCCTCAGGTAGGTTTATTCCTAGGTATTTTATTGTTGTTGATGCAATGGTAAATGGAATTGCTTCCTTAATTTCTCTTTCTGATCTTTCGTTGAATGCACGAGATATCTGTGTATTAATTTTGTATCCTGCAACTTTACGAAATTCATGGATGAGCTCTAGTAGTTTTCTGGTAGTGTCTTTAGGATTTTCTATGTATAGTATCATGTCATCTGCAAACAATAGTAGTTTTACTTCTTTTTTCCCAATTTGTATTCCTTTTATTTCTTTTTCTTTGATAGCCATGGCTAGGACTTCCAAAACTATGTTGAATAAAAGTGGAAAGAGTGGACATCCTTGTCTTGCTCCTGATTTTAAAGGAAATGCTTTCAGCTTTTTACTGTTGAGAATGATGTTAGCTGTGGGTTTGTCATACATGGCCTTTATTATGTTGAGGAAGTTTCCCTCTATGCCCACTTTCTGGAGAGTTTTTTTTTTTTAATCATAAATGGGTGTTGAATTTTGGCAAAAGCTTTTTCTGCATCTATTGAGATGATCATATTGTTTTTATTCTTCAATTTGTTAATGTGGTTTATCATACTGATTGATTTGTGGATACTGAAGAATCCTTGCATTCCTGGGATAAATCCCACTTGATCATGGTGTATGATCCTTTTAATGTGTTCCTGGATTAAGTTTGCTGATATTTTGTTGAGGATTTTTGCATCTATATTCATCAATGATAGTGGCCTGTAGTTTTGTCTTTTTGTGGTATCTTTTTCTGGTTTTGGTATCAGGGTGATGGTGGCCTCAAAGAATGAGTTTGATGGTGGCCTCATAGAGTGAGTTTGGGAGCATTGCTTCCTGTGCAATTTTTTGGATGAGTTTCAGAAGGATAGAGGTTAACTCTTCTTTAAATGTTTGATAGAATTCACCTATGAAGCCATCTGGTCCTGGGCTTTTGTTTGTTGAAAGTTCTTAAATCACAGTTTCAATTTCATTACTTGTGACTGGTCTGTTCATATCTTATATTTCTTTCTGGTTAAGTCCTGGGAGATTGTACTTTTCTAACAATTTGTCCATTCCTTCTAGGTTGTCCATTTTATTGGCATGTAGTTGCTTACAGTAGTCTCTCATGATCCTTTGTATATCTGTGGTGTCAGTTGTAATTTGTAATTTTATTGATTTGAGCCCTCTCCCTTTTTTTTTCCTGATGAGTCTGGCTAAAGCTTTATCAATTTTGTTTATCTTTTCAAAGAACCACGTTTTAGTTTCATTGATCTTTTCTATTGCCTTCTTCATCTCTATTTCACTTATTTCTGCTCCAGTCTTTATGAATTCTTTCCTTCTACAACCTTTGGGTTTTGTTTTTCTTACTCTAGTTGTTTTAGGTGTAAGGTTGTTTTCTTACTCTAGTTGTTTTAGGTGTAAGGTTATGTTGTTTGTTTGAGATATTTCTTGCTTCCTGAGGTAAGATTGTATTGCTAAACACTTTCCAAGAGTGGAGCCTTTGTTTCCCCCAGTCTTGTGGAGCTCCTGCATTCAAGCCCCACTGGCCTTCAAAGACATGCTCCGGGGGCTCCTCCTCTCGATGCCAGACACCCAGGCTGGGGAGCCTGATGTGGGGCTCAGAACTCTCACTCCTGTGGGAGAACCTTTGTGATATGATTACTTTCCAGTTTGTGGGTCACCCACCCAGTGAGTCTAGCATTTGATTATATCACGAATGTGGCCCTCCTACCTTCTCACTGTGGCTTCTTCTTTGTCTTTGGGTGTAGAATATCTTTTTTGGTAGGTTCCAATCTTTTTTATTGATGGTTGTTCAGCATTTAGTTGTGATTATGTGCGAGGACGTGAGCTCAAGTCCTTCTGCTCCACCATCTGGTGTCAGACTCAGGGCTTTGGCTTTGACTGGGAGAAATTTCTATCCATGGTGGCACCTGATTGAAGCTGCACACCAGTGAGAAAGACCCAGTCCACTCCCTTTGTAGACTTTTTAACAATGGCCATTCTGACTGGTGTGAGGTGATACCTCATTGTATCTTATATTTGCATTTCTCTAATAATTAGTGATGTTGAGGATCTTTTCATGTGCCTATTGGCCATCTGTATGTCTTCTTTGGAGGAATGTCTATT
The DNA here is from genome assembly GCF_028023285.1 of Balaenoptera ricei. Taxonomy (NCBI): domain Eukaryota; kingdom Metazoa; phylum Chordata; class Mammalia; order Artiodactyla; family Balaenopteridae; genus Balaenoptera; species Balaenoptera ricei. The sequence goes on from NC_082651.1 coordinate 48,956,788, forward strand.
TAGCACTTCTGGCAATTTTTTGAGTGGGTTGTTTGTTTTTCTGTTGTTATTGAGTTGTATGCACTGTTTGTATATTTTGGAAATTAAGGCCTTGTCTGTTGCATCATTTGCAAATATTTTCTACCAGTCCATAGGTTGTCTTTTCATTTTGTTTATGGTTTTCTTTTCTGTGCCAAAAGCTTATAAGTTTGATTAGGTCCCATTTGTTTATTTCTGCTTTTATTTCTATTGCCTTGGGAGACTGACCTAAGTAAACATTGGTATGATTTATATCAGAGAACATTTTGCCTACGTTCTCTTCTAGGAGTTTTATGGTGTCATGTCTTGTTTAAATCTTTAAGCCATTTTGAGTTTATTTTGGTGTATGGTGTGAGGGAATGTTCTAACTTCATTAATTTACATGTGGCTGTCCAACTTTCCTAACATGACTTGCTGAAGAGACTGATTTTTTCTCCATTGTATATTCTTGCCTCCTTTGTCAAAGATTAATTGAACATAGGTGTGTGGATGTATTTCTGGGCTCCCTGTTCTGTTCCTTTGATCCAGGTGTCTGTTTTTGTGCTGATATCACACTGTTTTGATTACTGTAGCTTTGTAGTATTATCTGAAGTCTGGGAGGGTTACGCCTCCTGTTTTGTTCTTTTACCTCAGGATTGCTTTGGCAATTCTGGGTCTTTTGTTGCTCCATATAAATTTTGGGATTATTTGTTCTAGTTCTGTGAAAAATGTCATGGGTATTTTGATAGGTATTGCATTAAATCTCTAGACTTCTTTGGGTAGTGTGGCCATTTTAACAATATTAATTCTTCCAATCAAGGAGCATGGGGTATCTTTTCATTTCTTTAAATCAGCTTCAATTTTCTTTTTTTTTTTTTTTTTTTATAAATTATTAACATTTTTTTTTAAATTTATTTATTTTTAGCTGTGTTGGGTCTTCATTTCTGTGCGAGGGCTTTCTCTAGTTGCGGCAAGCGGGGGCCACTCTTCATCGCGGCGTGCGGGCCTCTCACTATCGCGGCCTCTCTTGCTGCGGAGCACAGGCTCCAGACGCGCAGGCTCAGTAATTGTGGCTCACGGGCCCAGCCGCTCCGCGGCATGTGGGATTCTCCCAGACCAGGGCTCGAACCCATGCCCCCTGCATTGGCAGGCAGACTCTCAACCACTGCACCACCAGGGAAGCCCAGCTTCAATTTTCTTTATCAATGTTTTATAGTTCTCCATAGTGTACAAGTCTTTTACCCCCTTGGTTAGGTTTGTTCCTAAGTATTTTTTGATGCAATTTTGAAAGGGATTTTTTATTGTTTTTACTTTTCTGATATTTCATTGTTAGTGTAAAGAAATGCTACATATTTCTGTATGTTATTCTTGTATCCTGCTACCAAGGTGAATTCATTTATCAGTTCTAGTAGTTTTTGAGTGGAGTCTTTTGGGTTTTCTATATGTAGTATCATGTCAACTGCATATAGTGATAATTTTACCTCTTCCCTTCCAATTTGGACACCTTTTGTTTCTTTTCCTTGTCTGACTGCTGTTGCTAGGACTTCCGATACTATCTTGAGTAAAGTGGTGAGAGTGGGCATCCTTGTCTTGTTCCAGATTTTAGCAGAAAGGCTTTCAGCTTTTCGCCGTTGAGTATTATGTTGGCTGTGAGTTTGTCATAAATAGCTTTTATTATGTGAAGTTATGTTCCCTCTATGCCCACTTTGGTAAGAGGTTTTATCATGAATGGATGTTGGATTTTATCAAATGCTTTTTCTGCATCTATTGAGATGATCATGTAGACCATTCTCTAGGACACACTACATCCTAGGACACAAAACAAGCCTCAGAAAGTTTAAGAGGATAGAAGTTTTTTCAAGTATCTTTTCTGACTACAATGTCATGAAACTAGAAATCAACCACAGGAAGAGAAAAAAAAACAAAATGATTACATGGGGACTAAACAACATGCTACTAAAGAAAACCAATGGGTCAATGATGAAATCAGAGAAAATTAAAAAATATCTTGAGACAAATGACAGTGAAAACACAAGCATCCAAAATCTATGGGATTCAGCAAAAGCAGTCCTAGGAGGGAAGTTCATAGCGATACAGGCCTTCTATGACGCCACCATCACCCAGATACCAAAACCAGATGAAGGCACTGCAAAAAAAGAAAATTATAGGCCAATATCTTTGATGAATTTAGATGCAAAAATTCTCAACAAAATACTAGAAAACCAAATCCAATAATACATAAAAAAGATCATATGCCACGATCAAGTAGGATTCATCCCAGGGTCACAAGGATGGTTCACCATATGCAAATCAATCAATGTGAAATAGCACACCAACAAAAGAAAAGTCAAAAATCCTGCTATTGTTAAGTAAAGAGGAGTACCATTCTGAGTGAGCAACCACAGGGTACACAGGTGGTCTAGTCAATCAGTTGTTATGAGCCCCCTTCATTCCAAATGTACTTTTTTCCTTCAAATGATGAAAATCAGACTGTTTATTCCTAAGACAAATGACTTCAAATGTTTCATTTTAATATAGATTTGTATACTTTTTTATGGGGGATAAAAGGAAAGAAACCACCTTAGAGTTTTCTTTCCAGGGGCTTCCAACTACCATTCAGTATTTATTGATTAATAAAAATGCTAAGAAACTTTAATTTTTTGCATATCTTATTTTGTACCAGAAATAGTTTATCTTTGAAAATAATCTGTATATATAGAGAGAGAGAGATAGGGGTAGTAGAAAATACTCAAATCCAGTGGTTACTTTGACACAATACAGAATAGCTGGAAATTTTAGCTGGGTTTCAAATATACTAAAATAATAAAATTATTATAGGAAAATAAAATTTTAGTGCTTTATGACTTAAAAGTAGTATATATATATTTAAACTGAGATCTAAATTATTTTACTTTTTAAATTTACATCCTATACAAAAACCGTAAGTTATAGTTTTAGTAAAGCACCAGGGACTTCTGACAAACTCATGGTTCTAGAATAAGTCAGAAACTTTGAGCTATATCGTTACTTCTATCCATACTTCACAGACAAAATTTAACATGAGCAGATTTATTAATCACAAGTTTTCATTCCTATTCCCAACATACACGTATCGAAGACAGGAGAAACTGGAGGCAAGCTCAGTTTAAGTTTCCATGAAGTAACTCTGAAAAACATTTCCCAATACTTTTTATAAACATGTCCTTCTCCCAGCATGTTTTACAGGGCCACTACTGATACTGGTATTTCATCAACTCAGATGTTATGGGAAGTCTTGATGTCCTTAGAACCAGAATATGTTGACACACATGTTGTCAGAAATCCTAACCAAACAGTTCTCTTGAGGGGAATATCCTTGGTTAAGCAGTAGTGCTGAAACTCTCCTTTGTCAGGCCTTATCGTTTCACTTATGTCCTTACTTTTAACATATACTTGCTGCCATTAATTTAGAGGTTTGTATTTTAATTTTTTTGTACTGATTTACTAGCACAGAATTATTCTTCAACTTAGCATTTTTTAAAAGATTTATTTACTTTTGGCTGTGTTGGGTCTTTGTTGCTGCGCACGGGCTTTTCTCTAGTTGTGGTGAGCGGGGGCTACTCTTCATTGCAGTGCACAGGCTTCTCATAGTGGTGGCTTCTCTTGTTGCAGAGCATGGGCTCTAGGCGCGTGGGCTTCAATAGTTGTGGCATGAGGGCTCAATAGTTGTGGCTCGCGGGCTCTAGAACTCAGGCTCAGTCGTTGTGGCGCACGGGCTTAATTGCTCCATGGCATGTGGAATCTTCCCGGACCAGGGCTCAAATCCGTGTCGCCCGCATTGGCAGGCGGATTCTTAACCACTGCACCACCAGGTAAGTCCAAGCATTTTTTATATATTATAATGTCAGTAGTCATATCACAACATACTGTTATCCTCAATGTCCCTGTGAGAGCAGTGAATAACTTCTACCATTATGTTAATGACAATAAAGTCAGTCTCTTACAGTTTACTTATCATAGCTGGCAGAAGAAGGTCTCAGAAATAATATCTTTAATAAATATTATAATACCAGAAATCTAATTACTATATGCCATCTCAGTAATCATCAAAAGCAATTATGAATAGCCTCTCCAAAGTATTGAGGAGGATGTACTAGTTACGAATGCTCACTGAAGTTCTAATTTACAGCTCTAGTATAGCACTTACAGACTAAGGTTTAGTCAGTTGTGTAGATAGCATGCAATAATTTTTGAAAAGCCCAAGCTTTGGAGTCAAACAGGAAAGTCAGGAGAGAAAGAGCCCCAGAAATCTGCACAAGGATCACCTTGAATCTTTGGCTGAACACTAACCTGTGCATGCATAGAGTGAGATTTCACACTGTGGGCAAAGGACAATGACAGGACAGGTCCATTTCTCCCAGGAATCCCTGCTGTATCAATTTATTGGCTGGGAGCAGCCTGTGGGGAATGTAGCCTCAGTGTAGATGCAGTGATGAATCTGACATCATGGCAGCTGGAGCTATTGGCTTATTTGTTTTCCTGAAGTTAGAGATCTGAGAAATACATTCTTGTGATACCACTATCCACCATTTGTCTGTACAGATCTTTTTATCCACAGCAACTACTCCATGGAAACTGACTGGAGACAAAATGGGAGGTTAGTGAGTTAAACTGCATCCACTGTTGCTGCAGTTCATCTCAGAGTTGCAAGGTACTCATCCTCTCCCTCATCTGCTATCCATTTTATTTCTCCTTGCACAGTTTGCCATAGCACTCAGGTATTTCCACTTCATTGAGTATTGGCCTTTTTTTTTTTTTTCAGGCTACTAAGAGCCATTCTAGCAGCAATTTATACCATCCTTTGGGGTCCTTGATAGGATATTAAATTCAGTATCCTGAAAAAGTGCCACCCACGTTAATGAATTATTTATCCAGTCTTCCATTCCAACTCCCCTGTTTCTGCTGGCACATGCTAGCTAATTCTTTCAACTCTTTAAGTGTGTGGTCTCCTAGCTTATCAAGTCCAGCATATTCTCAGCTAAATTGTGCTGAGATTTAACCCTCGTTATCAGCCTGGCAACCAGCTGAGTAGTAGAGGCATTTCCTGAGGGGAGGGAGTATCTTTTGCATTGTGGGGAGAGGTCTGTATAGAATGTTTTAGCACAGTGGAAGTGCTCTCTCAGATTCAGGGGGTCTGCACTGTGAACATCCTCAAGGGCATCCATGCAGCTGTACCTAACCTAGATATCAGTACCTTCAGTGTTCTTTTTTTTTTTTTTTTAAATGTGGCTGTATTTGGAGATGAGGCCTTTTAAATTTATTTATTTATGGCTGCATTGGGTCTTCGTTTCTGTGCGAGGGCTTTCTCCAGTTGCGGCGAGTGGGGGCCACTCTTCATTGCAGTGCACGGACCTCTCACTGTCGCGGCCTCTCCCGTTGCGGAGCACAGGCTCCAGACGTGCAGGCTCAGTAGTTGTGGCTCACGGGCCCAGTTGCTCCACAGCATGTGGGATCTTCCCAGACCAGGGCTTGAACCCGTGTCCCCTGCATTGACAGGCAGATTCTCAACCACTGCGCCACCAGGGAAGCCCCCTTCAGTGTTCTTAAATAGGGCCTTGACTTTAGCAAAGCAGACCTCCCTTGATGATTCATCCAAATGTCCCTAGAGCTCTGTGACTGTTAACAGTTAGGTCTTCCACCTGTCAATTGTACCTTCCATTCAAATGCAGTAGATAAGGACCTCTATAAGCTACCAGAGTGGCTTTCTGGCTGTCACACTTAGCCATTCACTGTAAAGAGCACTCAGTCTCTTATTATGATTCCTTGGGGCATAAATACAACTTAGTAGTCATCGGCCTATTCCACTGTCTACTTACTAAACACTGCCCATCCACAGCCTCCACCCCCACTCCAGTACGCCACAGAACAGTTCAAAGGAAGGTTTGGTTTGGCTCTCTGGAGCCCTCAAGCCAATATTGCCACTCGAAGAATCCGATGTCAGTCAGGAACAGGACTGCCTTAGTATCCCTTACTGCCCTCATTTATTTCCTAGGAGCAGCTTGTGGAAAGTGTAGCCTTAACACAAAAATACAATGACACATTTCAAAATGGAACAGCTGGGGCTGTCAGTTACACTCCCTTCAGTAGGACATCTCAGAGTGATATTTTCATGAATGCCACATTGGGGTCTATAAATAGAAGTGGGAGAGACATCATGAAAACAGCAGAGTAGGGAGCTCCAAGAATCAGTCCCTCCAGTGAAGCAAACATTAAGCAAACAAAAACTGACAAAATTAACTTTTTAAAAACTCTAGAATCTAATTTTTAAAACTTGTAATAATCAGGGGAGTGCTTACTAAAGACAGAGACTGCTAACTTTTGGTAAGAAAGCATTGTTGCATTTTTGTTTACCTGTCTGCCATCCCCCATTCCCCAGTGTGACAGTAGCCAGCATTTCTGGTGTCAGCTAGCTGGTGCCAGAGGGCAACAATGGATCTTTTTCTCAAAAACTGGTCACGAATTTTGACCAGACTTGTGGTTTCCAGAGGGACCAGTGCAGAAGCTTGGCTTTGTCTCACCTCCCTCAGGCTGGAACAGCATCTTTGGCAAAAGCACTTGTGTATGTCAAAAGCACTTCAAGACATATTATGCATAGCTGTCTCTCAGGCAAGGTATGGAGAGTGGGGAAAGCAGCAGACAGATGGAAAGACTTGAGAAAGAGAAGGCTTAAGGTGAAGATTTTGGGGGAATAAAGTTCTTGAAGGACTACCTCATATACCAGGGAATCAGGGGTACAACACACATGCCCACAGCAGGATGCATGCTCATAAAAGACCTGAGAGAACCCCAGACTTAAAACTCTGGAGGACCTTTGGGCTGTGCACAGCAAGAATGGAATTCTGAGGCTGAATTGTACATAGGTAGCCTGGCTAAGTAGTGAAAGCATGCCTTAGCTCAGAGGCAATCTACAAAGACTGAGAGAATTGTTTGTTTGTTGCTTTAGAATTTTTTTAAAAATCTGTCACCTCAGTCTGTCAGGATGTTAAAAATATCTGGCTGATTGCTGAGATAATGAAACAGAGATTTCAGTGATCACACATGACAAGGAATATAGGCTTTGCAAAAATAGTTTGAGAATGTCACAAAACAAACAGATGACTACCCTCAAAAGCAACAACAGTAAAACCTGGAAGAATCTGATTTCCAGAGTTATCACATTATTATATTCAAAATATCTTATTTCCAGCAAAAATTAAAAGGCATACAAAGAAACAAGGAAGTATGGCCCATTCACAAGGAAAAAAAAATAGCATCCCTGGGTAAGCACAAACATTGGGCTTTACTAGACTAAAACTTTATTTTATTTTTATTGGAGTATAATTGCTTTACAATGTTGTATTAGTTTCTCCTGTACAGTGAGTTGAATCAGCTATATGTATACATATATCCCCTCTCTCGTGGACCTCCGTCCCCCACCATCCTACTTCTTGGTCTTCACAGAGCACTGAGCTGAGCTCCCTGTGCTATACAGCAGGTTCCCACTAGCTATCTGTTTTACACATGGTAGTGTATTTATGTCAAATCTAATCTCCCAATTCATCCCACCCTCCCCTTCCCCCCGCTGTGCCCACACGTCTATTCTCTATGTCTGCCTTTCTATTTAGACTAAGACTTTAAATCAGCTGTCTTACATAAGCTTAGAGAGGTAAAGGAAATGATAGACAATGATGTAAAGGAGATCAGAATGATTTCTTACCACATAGAGAATATCAGTAAAGAGACTGAAATAATTAAAAGGAACCAAATAGAAAATTCGGAGCTGAAAAGAAAAATTCACCAGATGGGCTCAACAGCAGATTTGAGCAGGCAGAAGAAAGAATCAGTGAATGTTAAAATAGGACAATTAAAATTATCACATGAGAGGAAAAAGAATGAAAAAAAAAAATGAACAGAACCTGAGGGACATGTGGGATGCCATCAAGCGTATGCATTATGGGAGTCTTAGAAGGAGAAGAAAATTTAGACTAACTGCAGGAATCTACATATCCAAGAAACATGAAGAAATTCAAGTAGAATCAATCCAAAGAAATCCACACCATTCAAAATGTCAAAAACCAAAGACAGAATCTTGAAAGCAGCAAGCAAAAATCAACTGGTTTTGTAGAAGAGATCCTCAATAAGATTAACAGCTGATTTTTTTATTAGAAACCATGGAAGGCAGAAGGTAGCAGGATCACATTTGAAGTATATAAAGAAAAAAAATCAATCAAGAATCTACACCTGGCAAAATTATCCTTTAAAAATGAAGGAAAATTAAGATATTCCCAGATGAAAGCTGAGGAAGTTTACTGCTAGTTGACCTGCCTTATAAGAAATACTAAAAAGTGTCTTTCAGCCTGAAATGAAAGGACGGTATTTCAAAGCAGTACAAAGAAATAAACAATACAAGGAAAGAAAACTATGTAAGTAAATATAACAGCCAGTATTATTATATTTTTGGTTTGTAACTCTTTTTTCCCCATTTGATTTTAAAAACAGTGAGTGCAACAAAAATTGTAAATCTGTTAATGGGCACACAGTATTTAAACAGATAACTTTGTGACAATAATAACATAAAGGAGAGGACAGAGCTATATAGAAGTAAAGTTTTGTATGCTATTAAAGTTAAGTTGATATAATTTAAACTTAGATTGTTATAAATTTAAGATATTGTAATCCTTAGGGTAATTACTAATGAAATAACTAAAATAAATATAAAAGAGGAAAAGAGAAGGATCAAAATGGTACACTAGAAAAAAATAAATTATATGGAAAAGAAGGCAGTATTGCAAGAATTATGGGACAAAAAGACAGATGTAGAAAATAAATAGTAAAATGGCAGAACTAAGAGCTTCTTTATCAGTAATGACACTAAATGAAAATGGATTAATCCCATCAATTAAAGTACAGAGATTGAAAGAGTGGGAAAAAATGTGATCCAACTGTATGTTTTCTAGAAGGGGCTCACTGTAGACTCAAAGACACATATAGGTTGAAAATGAAAGGATGGAAAAATACATTCCAAGCAAAAGCAAGATAGGGTGGCTTTACTAACATCAGGCAAAATAGACATTAGTAAAAAAGTTTTAGAAGAGGTAAAGAACAACATTATCCTTAAAGGGACAATGCATCAAGAAGATATAATAAATTAAAACATATGTGCCCCAAAATAACAGAGATCCGAAACATATGAAGCAAACAGTGATGGAATGGAAGGGAGTAAAAAGCTGTACAATGATAGTTGGAAACTTCATCACCCGTTTCAATACTGGATAACACATCTACATAGAAGATCAATAGGGAAATACACGGCTTGAACAACAGTATACACTGACTAGATCTAACAGACACATACAGAGGACTCTACACGCAGCAGCAGAATAACATTCTTCTAAAGTGAGCATGGAAGATGCACCAGCATAGACCACTATTAGAACATAAAACAAGTCTTAATGAATTTAAGAAGACAGAAATCACCCAAAGCATACTTTTTTTTACCATAGTAAAATTATGCTAGAAATCAATAATGGAAGGAAAACTGAAAATTCTCAAACATATGGAAATTAAACAGTACGGTCCGTGGGAGATCAGCTAAGATGGCAGAGTAGAAAAACCCTGGGCTCGGGACTTCCCTGGTGGTGCAGTGGTTAAGAATCTGCCTGCCAACGCAGGGGACAAAGGTTCAGAGCCCTGGTCTGGGAAGATCCCACATGCCATGGAGCAACTAAGCCAATGCGCCACAACTACTGAGCCTGTGCTCTAGAGCCCACAAGCCACAATTACTGAGCCCACATGCCACAACTACTGAGCCCACGCACCTAGAGCCCATGCTCTGCAATGAGAAGCCACTGCAGTGAGAAGCCCGAGCACCGAAGAGTAGCCCCCACTTGCCGCAACTAGAGAAAGCCCGTGGGCAGCAACAAAGACCCAACGCCCATAGATAGATAGATAGATAGACAGATAGATAGATAGATAAATGTTCCTTTAAAAATAAAACAAAAAAACCTGGGCTCACCTCCTCTTACAAGCAAACCAAGTCACACCTATTTGCAGAACATCATTGATGAAAAACACCAGAACCTAACAGAAAAGATCTAATACAACTAAAGATACAAAGAAGGAGCCACAATAAGAAAGGTAGTAGGGGTGGAGTCATGCTATAGTCAAGTCCCACACCCGTGGGTGGATAACCCACAAAAAGGAGAATAATTACAACTGCAGAGGTTCTCCAAAGGAGTGAGAAGTCCAAGCCCTGTATCAGGCTTCCCAGCCCAAGGGTCCTGTACTGGGAAGATGAGACCCCAGAGCATTTGGCTTTGAAGGCAAGAAGGGCTTACTTTTGGGAATCCTAGAGGGCTGGGGGAAATAGCAACTTCACTCTTAAAGGGCACACACAAAATTTCACATGCTCCAGGACCCAAGACAGAAGCATTAATCTGCTAGGAGCCTGGGTCAGACCTACCTGCTGATCTTGGAGATTCTCCTGAAGAGGCAGGAGGCAACTGCAGCTCACCCTGGAGACATTATGATTGTTGTGTGTTCCCGTTATTCCTTCCTGTCTTTGACACTACTCTTTGTTTTGAAGTCTATTTTATCTGATAATTTTAGCCATTCAAGCATTCCTATACTCACTGTTTTCCATCCATTTACTTTCACACTGTGTCTGTATATTTACAGTGGATTTCTTATAAACAGCATATAGTTGAGTTTTGCTTTTTTTAATCCTTTCTAACAATCTTTATCTTTTAATTGGAGTGTTCAACCCGTTAATATTTATGTAATTATTGATGTGGTTGAAAGTCAATCTACCATTTTATTTGTTTTCTGTTTATCTCTTCTAATATTTGTTCCTCTGTTCCTTCTTTCCTTCTTTTTGATTATTTGAATATTTTTCAGAATTTTGTTTTAATTTATCTGTTTGCTTTTTTAGCTATACCTCTTTACATTATACTTTTTAGCTGCTCTAAGGGTTGCATTATATATCCGTGATGTTCCACAGTCTACTTAGAGTTAATATAGTACTATTTCATGTAAAATGTAGAAATCTTACATCTCAATTGGTTCATTTACCCACCACACTTCATCCTTTATGCCAGGGGTCCCCAATCCCCAGACCATGGACTGCTACCAATCTGTGGCCTGTTAGGAACCAGGCCACACAGCAGGAAGTGAACAGCGGGTGAACAAGCGAAGCTTCATTTGTATTTACAGCCGCTCCCCATCACTTGCATTACCACCTGAGCTCTGCAGATCAGTGGTGGCATTAGATTCTCATAAGAGTGCGAACCCTACTGTGAACTGTGCATGTGAGGGATCTAGGTTGTATGCTCCTTATGAGAATCTAATGCCTGATGATCTGAGGTGGAGCTGAGGCAGTGATGCTAGTGCTGGGGAGCAGCTGCAGATACAGATTATCTTTAGCAGAGAGGTCTGACTGCACCACAGACCATAATAAATCAATTGCTTGCAGACTCATGTCAAAACCCTCTCAGTGAGTGGCAAGTGACAATTAAGCTGCATCTTACGGAGTAGACTGGACATAAGCAACACACTTCAGGTGTCACTGTCTCCCATCACCCCTAGATGGGACCATCTAGTTGCAGGAAAATAAGCTCAGGGCTCCCACTGATTCTGCATTATGGTAAGTTGTATAATTATTTCATTATATATTACAATGTAATAATAATAGAAATAAAATGCACAATAAATGTAATGTGCTTGCATCCTCCCCAAACCATTCCCCCCCCCCCAACCCGGTCCATGGAAAAATAGTCTTCCATGAAACTGGTCCCTGGTGACAAAAAGGTTGGGGACTCCTGCTTTATGCTATAGTTGCCACATGTATTACCTACATATGTTATAACCCCCACAAAACAATTTTATAATTGTTGCTTAAAACAGACATATGTATGTTAAAGAAATAAAGGAAATGATCTTCTTTACATTGATCACTTGTAGTACTTTGCATTATTTATTGAAGAACTGAAGTTTCCATCTGATATCATTTATTTTAGCCTAAAGAACTTCCTTTCGCCCTTCTTATACTGCAGTTCTACTGGAGATACATATCTTAGAGGTGTTTTTTCCTTGAAAATTTCTTTATGTCACCTTCATTCTTGAAAGATACTTTTTGCTGAATATAGAATCTGTGTGACAGTCTTATTTCCTTTGAGTACTTCAGACATTTATTCCACTGTCTTTTTGAGATTATTCTATTTTTGTCTAAATTATTAAATGGGATATTTAGCTCATCAATTTTTAACCTTTCTTTTCTTAATACAAACACTTAAGGCTACGAATTTCCCTTCAAGTGTCTCATTTGCTCAAGTTTTTCATTTACTTCTAAGTATTTTTAAATTCTATTATAATTTTTTCTTTGACTAATGACTTCTTAGTTTCTAAATGCATATGGATTTATTGCTTATCTTTCTATCAAAAACTGCATTGTTGACAGACTCATTATATATATTATTCCTTAAAATTTATTGAGACATGCTCTTTTATTTACTAACATAATTTTGTAAGGATTCAATGTGTGTTTGAGGAAGATGTGTATCCACTAATTTATGAGTGACAAGTTCTATGTATCCATTAAATCCAGCTGTGTAATTATGTTGTTTAAGACTTCTATTTCTTTACGAATTTTTTTACTGCTTGGCCTAGCAAAAATTCAGATATAACTTTTGAACTTTCCCCTTTGTTGTTGGGCTCATTATTTATTTTAATTCTATCAGAGATTTGATCTATATATTTTTAGTCTATTTTATTAAATGCATCCAGTCTAGAATTTTTGTATCTTCCTGGAGACAGGAAACCTTTATTATTTTGTTCTTACTCTTTCTATCTCTAATAATTTTTTTTCAAGAAACCATTTATCTGATTATATAGCTACCTTAGCTTTTTTACAAGAAAACTTTATTGAGGTTTAATTTAACTACCATAGAATTTATTCACTTAATTCTACAATTCAGTAATCTTTAGTAAATTTTCAGATTTGTAAACCATTATCTTGATCTAATTTTAAACATTTCCTTTATCCCAAGAAGATCCCTCATGCCCATTTGTAGTCACTCCCTTTTCCCAACCCTAGCCAACCACAAATCTACTTTCTGTTTCTATAGATTTATCTTTTTTGGACATTTCATATAGATAGAATCATACAATATTGCTTCTTTAACTGTTAACGTAATTTTTTTAGGTCATCTATTTTGTAGTATGTATCAGTGCTTCATTCCTTTTTATTGCTGAAACCTGCTTCATTGTTTAGATATACCGTATTTTAATTCGTTCATTCATCAGTTGATTGACATTAGGGTTGTTTCTACTTTTAAGCTATTATGAATAATGTCACTGTGTATACGTGAGTGTAAGTCTCTCTGGGGTATGTTTCATTTCTCTTGAGTAGATACCTAGGAATTGCCATGAAATTGAGTGTAATTATATGTCAAATTTATGTGTAATATTTTCAGAAACTGCCAAACTTTTTCCCAAAGTGGCTGCATTACTTTACATTCTTATCAATAATTGTCTTCTATTTTCTTCTTTCCTTTTACTTTTAACCTTCTTTGTATGACTTAGATGTGGCTTTTATAAATAATATAAAACCGGATTTTACGTTTCCAGTTTGATACTCTGTCTTTAAACTGGTGAGTTTAGTCCATGTATATGATTATTTTTATATTGAGCTGTTTCTATCTTCCTTTGTGCTTTCTATTTTCCTGTGCTTCCTTTTATTCCTTTCTTGTTTTTCATTTTTATTTGTTTAAATTTTTATTGGAGTATAGTTGATTTACAGTGTTGTGTTAGTTTCAGGTGTACACTAAAGTGAATCAGTTATACATATAAATATATCCACTCTTTTTTACATTCTTTTCCCATATAGGACATTAGAGAGTATTGAGTAGAGTTCCCTGTGCTCTACAGTAGGGTCCTTATTAGTTATCTGTTTTATATATAGTATTATGTATATGTCAGTCTCAGTCTCCCAGTTTATCCCTGCCCCCCTTTTCACCCCTGGTAATCATAAGTTTGTTTTCTGTATCTGTGACTCTATTTCTGTTTTCTAAATAAGTTCATTTGTACCATTTTCTTTTAGATTCCACATATAAGTTATATTGTATGATATTTGTCTTTGTCTGACTTACTTCACTCAGTATGATAATCTCTAGGTCCATCCATGTTGCTGCAAATGGCATTATTTTGTTCTTTTTATTTATTTATTTGGCTGCATTCGGTCTTCGTTGCTGCATGCAGGCTTTCTCTAGTTGCGGCGAGTAGGGGGCTACTCTTCGTTGCAGTGCACGGGCTTCTCATTGCGGTGGCTTCTCTTGTTGCAGAGCACAGGCTGTAGGCACAGGGGCTTCAGTAGTTGCAGGATGTGGGCTCAGTAGTTGTGGCTCGTGGGCTCTAGAGTGCAGGCTCAGTAGTTGTGGTGCACAGGCTTAGTTGCTCCGCGGCATGTGGGAAGTTTCCAGACCAGGGATTGAACCCATGTCCCCTGCATTGGCAGGCAGATTCTCAACCACTGCGCCACCAGGGAAGTCCTATTTTGTTCCTTTTGATGGCTCAGTAATATTCTATTGTATATATGTACCACACCTTCTGTATCCATTCCTATGCCAATAGGCATTTAAGTTGCTTCCATGTCTTGGCTATTGTAAACAGTGCTGCAGTGAACATTGGGGTGCATGTATCTTTTCAAATTATGGTTTTCTCTGGATATATGCCCAGGAGTGGGATTGCTGGGCCATATGGTATTTCCATTTTTAGTTTTTTAAGGAACCTTTTTTTAGTTTTTTTACTTCTCTCCATAATGGTTGTACCAATTTACATTCCCACCAGCAGGGTAGGAGGGTTCCCTTTTCTCCACACCCTCTGCTGCATTTACTGTTTTTAGATTTTTTGATGATGGCCATTCTGACTAGTATGAGGTGATACCTCATTATAGTTTTGATTTGTAATTCTCTAATGATTTGTGACATTGAGCATCTTTTCATCCGCTTTTTGCCATCTGTATGTCTTCTTTGGAGAAATGTCTATTTAGATCTTCCACCCAGTTTTTGATTGGGTTGTTTTTTTTATATTGAGGTGCATGAGCTATTTGTATATTTTGGAGATTAATCCCTTGTTGGTCGCTTTGTTTGCAAATATTTTCTCCCATTCTGTGGGTTGTCTTTTCGTTTTGTTGATGGTTTCCTTCACTGTGCAAAAGCTTTTAAGTTTAATTAGGTCCCATTTGTTCAGTTTTGTTTTTATTTTCATTGCTCTAGGAGGTGGATTCAAAAACATGTTGCTGTGATTTATGTCAAAGCATGTTCTGCCTACGTTTTCCTCTAAGAGTGTTAGAGTGACCAGCCTTACATTTAGGTCTTTGATCCATTTTGAGTTTATTTTTGTGTACGGTGTTAGAGAATGTTCTAATTTCATTCTTTTACATGTTGCTGTCCAGTTTTCCCAGCACCATTTATTGAAAAGACTGTCTTTCTTCACTTGTGTAGTCTTGCCTCCTTTGTCATAGGTTAATTGACCATAGGTTTGTGGGTTTATCTCTGGGCTTTCTATCCTGTTCCATTGATCTATATTTCTGTTTTTGTGCCAGTATCATACTGTTCTGATGACTGTAGCTTTGTAGCATAGCCTGATGTCAAGGAGCCTGATTCCTCAAGCTCTGCTTTTCTTTCTCAAGATTACTTTGGCTATTCAGGTCTTTTGTGTAGCCATACAAATTTTAAGATTTTTTGTTCTAGTTCTGTGAAAAATGCCATTGGTAATTTGAATCTGGGATTGCATTGAATCTGTAGATTGCCTTGGGTAGTATTGTCACTTTGACAATATTGATTCTTCCAATCGAAGAACATGGTATATCTCTCCATCTGTTTGTGTCATCTTTCATTTCTTTCATCAGCACCTTGTAGTTTTCTGAGTACAGGTCTTTTGCCTCCTTAGGTAGGATTATTACTAAGTATTTTATTCTTTTTGATGTGATGGTAAGTGGTATTGTCTCCTTAGTTTATCTTTCTGATCTTTCGTTGTTAGCATATAGGAATGCAAGAGACTTCTGTGTATTAATCTTGTATCCTGTGACTGTACTAAATTCATTGATGAGCTCTAGTAGTTTTCTGGTAGCATCTTTAGGATTTTCCTTTTTGTTTTAACTTTGTATTTTATATTGGAGTATCGCTGACTAACAATATTCTGATCAGGTGTACAGCAAAGTGATTCAGTTATACATATACATGGATCTATTCTTTTTCAAATTCTATACAAGAGTAATGCTTATCCTCTCTTTATAATTTGAAGATATGTCCCTACTATCTTCCACATCCCATTCTTCGACTACTGTCCAGAGTAGTTCTGCCTCCCCCACCCCCATTTTTGCTCTTTGCTCAGGGATTCTTACTCTAGTTTCAATCAAGGGACTTTGGTTAGTTGGTTATTTTTTGGTTGAGAGTGTGGTACCCTTGGAAATTTCCTTTCTTTAGTGTCCTGTGTTGTACTTTAACATATATTTTATAAGCAATCTAGTTGGGAGCGCCCTTTGATATTTTTAGTTGTCCATACTGCCAGATGCCAATGCCAATTCTTTCATTTTATCATAATGTTAATCATTACTCACCTAGAAAGAAGAGTACCTCCTAACCTGTCCACCTTAATTTCATATTTTCCAATTTCAATTAATCATATATATGGTTGCCAAATTGACAGTGGACATATTAGACATGCTCTGTGGTTGTCACTGCCTTGACAGGGGCATGGTCTGCTCCCTATTTGCTGGAGTAGAGGCCCCCAGATCCGTTTCTTACCTGTGTTCTGATCTGTGGTGTCAGGTAGGTGGGATTGGAGCACTCCCACTGGCAGAGAAGCCACTGAGTATTCCTCCTCGAGCTGCTCACCTGGGTGTGCTCTGTTGTGTCACCTTTCACCCATTGTGCGAGCTCTCAGATTACACTGTTGTTGGCACTGCTCTTGGCCACACCTTAACTGTGGGTATGCCAGCAGTTGGCCCTGCTGTCTCTCAGTTGTTGTTTTCACCAGGGCACCAGCATAGATCCACTGTTCTTGGTTGTTTTTTTAATACTTTCTTGAATTTTTTTCTTTTTCAATTCGCTCAGCCTCAACCCCCTCTACCTATACTGCTATTCAAGCAATTTATACAGTCTTTTAGTGGTTACTATTTGAAATCTGACTATGCATAGTTACCAAAATGAAACAGTTATTATCTTCAACAGTACAAAAAGCAAAGACCTTAGCACTTGATTTACATGATATATGTAATTAGTATTTTCTGATCTTAAAAATATCAGACCATTTGTGTGTGTGAATGTATGTCTGTGTGTATTTACCTGTATATTAACCAAATCCTTTTTTTTGAAGCCATTGCTTCTTGCTTCTCAAACCTTCCTTCTGGGATCGTTTTCCTTTTTCCTGAGTTATGTTCCCTAGAAGTCCCTTTATTGAAGATCTGTTGAATGCTTTCAGTTTTTGTATATCTGAAAGTGTCTTTATTTTTCTTTAATTGTTGAAAGAAAGTTCCACTGTCATATTATACAAGAGTAATGCTTATTTTCTCTCTATAATTTGAAAGTATGTCCCTAATGTCCTCTACATCTCATTGTTGCCATTGAGAGGTCTGATGTCAGTCTGTCTGTATTAGTAGTTCCTTTGTAGGTGATCTGTCTTCTCTCTGGCAGTTAAGATCTTTTTATTTTTGGAGTTCTGCATTTCCATTACAGATGTCCATAATTATAGATTCTTTTCAATTTATCCTGCTTGATATATATTGTCCCTCTTGTGTTTATTGATTCATATCATTTATCAGCTTTGGAAAATTCTCAGCCTTTAACTTAATTACCTGATTAGACATGTTAGACTTTTCCATGTTCTCTGTATTGCTAACCTCTCTTTATATTTTTTTCTCATTTCTCTGTACATTTTCTATAATTCCTTACTTATGCCTCTTTTACTTCACTAATTCTCTCTTTGTGACAAATTATTTAACTCCAGTTCAGGTTTTCATTTCCAAAAGTTCTATTTTATTTCTTAAAAAATCTACCTGGTAATTTTTTTATTATATCCTGTTGTATGCTTATTTTCATGGTTCCATAATTATTTCTTTTAAAATCTTATGCTGAATTATTTTATATTCTAACTTTAATAATTCAGTGATCTGAAATCCCTGGAGAAGTAAATCTGTTGTTTATTTTCTAATTTTCCATCACAGTAGCTTGTTTTCTTTTGTATTCAGTGATCTTTCATTGTGAACTCATACTTGTTTTATTTTAATTTATGGCAATCCTGATGGCTTCTATCAAAAGTGCTTTAATCCAGGCATGAATTTTCTTTTTATTTTTTCTACCAAAGTTAGGGGCACTAATAACCTGGGATCATTTTAGCCCATGTCTTAATCAAAAGTCTCAGGCTTAGCCCCTTTACCTTGAGACTTGTTCAGGGCTCAGTCTACTGAGGGTGATGGTCCAGAGTAGTTCTGCCTTTTTTCCCCCCATTTTTGCTCTCTGCTCAGGGATTCTTACTGTAGTTTCAATCAAGGGACTTTGGTTAGTTGGTTATTTTTTTTTTACTGAGAGTGTGGTACCCTTGGAAATTTCCCTTGTTTTAGAGTCCTGTGTTGTACTTTAACATATATTTTATAAGCAATCTAGTTGGGAGTGCCCTTTGATATTTTTGGTTGAACATACTGCCAGATGCCAATGCCAACTCTTTCATTTTATCATAATGTTAATCACTACCTCTCACCTAGAATGAAGAGTACCTCCTGACCTGTCCACCTTAATTTCATATTTCCCAATTTCAATTAATCATATATATGGTTGCCAAATTTATGTATCAATGGACATATTAGACATGTTAAATTTGAGTTTCCTGGAAATAAAGAGTTTGGAGCTCAATAAATAAATGGATCCTAGAGATTTATGGGTCATTGATATAATTATCAATGCCATAGGAGTGGGTAAGGTTACTGGGGAAAACTTCATGGAGTAGGCAGAGAAAAATTAATTTAAAAAGGAGACTAAGAAGATGAATTCTAAGAATTGAGAAAACAAAGAATGAAGCTCCAAATGCAAGGAAAGAGAGGGTTTCAAGGAGGGGAAGTTAATAGGGTCAGATATGGCCAAAAGGGCACACAAGATAAGAACTTATCTTTAAGTTTGAACATTAGAAGATGGATAATTTACTACTGCTAGAAAAGTTTCATTGGAGTGGCAACAAATGCAGAATGGCAGTGAATGTATGGAAGAGTAGTACAACTTGCTGATCCTCTGTCTTCTTCCTCATTACATCCCACTTCCACTGTATATATAATGAATCATTCAGCTTCCTGGAACAAAAATAAACACAATTTTCTTCTGATCTCCCATAGTTGAAAGGCATTCAAGCAAATACTGGAGATACTAGTAAGTAGAGCCAGGGAGGAGATGGGATAACAGTAATCAAACACAGCATGGAAATTGTGAAGTGTTTCAGGTTCTGGACCTACCAGCTCATATGGAATAATAATAAGCCTTGTGTGTTTGAATTTTAATTGTATTAGCTATTTCACTAATAAATGTATGTACTCTGTCAATAATAATATTATACATTTCTGACACGTTTTATTTGAAATCTCATATATTTTTTAAAAATAAATTTATTATTTATTTATTTATTTTTGGCTGCGTTGGGGTCTTCATTGCTGCATGAGGGTTTTTCTCTAGTTGTGGCACACAGGGGCTACTCTTCGTTGCAGTGCGCAGGCTTCTCATTGTGGTGGCTTCTCTTGTTGTGGCACATCATTATATTTTATACCATTTTATTTCACAATATAAAACAGAGAACAGAGAACAACTTGGTTATTTATCTTCTTGTTTCTTGAGTCAGAAAGACTGACAGTTATATGTAAGTCTCAACGTTTAGACAAAATAAAGATGAACTTTCATTCCCAAATCCTGTGCAAATTGTGTTTGTGACATGCTTTTCTCTCAGGATTTTAAAATTTCTCCAGAGGTAATTAATTTAAACTGAAGTTTGTTCTCATGTATTTTAGCCTAAAATTAAACTTTCACAAAGAAAATTCTCAGTTTTACCTCAAGGAAAGATAGGATAAAAGGGTAGAAAAGTAGTATCTTTAAAAAATAGTTATCCGAAAAAGAGGGGATATTTGTATACGTATGGCTGATTCACTTTGCTGTACATACAGCAGAAACTGACACGGCAGTGTAAAGCAACTATACTCCAAGAAAAAAAAATCTTAGAAACCATTTATTATTTTCATTTACAACAGAGAACGTATTTTTTCCAAACTCACAAATATGAGAGTTTTGTAATAATGCAACATTTGACTTCTCAAGTTTTACCTAAGAAACATAAAAGTATAATTATATGATTTATTAATTGCTCTTATCCTGCTATGTTCTCCATATCCCCATACTTTTCTCTTACATAACAAAACACAACAAAGTAAAATATAATGAGAAACATTATTTCCTAAGCTATCATTTCTCCACATTAAGCAGCACCTAATCTGGTTATGTTTATCTTTGAAAGTTGCACTGAACACCTCCACAGGGCTGTGTGCCTCAGCTCCTCCTAAGTACAATAAGAGTTCACATAGGGAAGATCCCAGCAGGCAAAGTCCCTCCTGTTTGAGAATATTTTTCTTATCAGAACAAAAACAGTAACACATAAGTAAATTAAACAAACTGCTCTCTCATCTTCTGTAGTTTTGTTCACAACATACAACATTTCTTTTGTTCCTTATAGGTACCAGAGATTTGAAAAGGCATTTCTGTTAGCTGTTGACATTGGTGCTCGTGACCTGTTTATGGTGAGTCATTCCCAGAGATGATTTTGTGCCTTCAGTTCTAAGGCTGAGTAAGTTGTCAGCTTTTGTGACCATTAAAAAGGATTAGTGTCATTTGTGCCTTCGACACATGGTGGGAAAGCATTATTCCATCCTGGCTTGCAGCTCTGCTTTCATGAAACTGGTCAATAGCCATCTAGCCTCTTTTGACTTGTTGACATTTTCCTTGCCAGACCCAAAGGATTTTTAATGTTTTCTAAGAATTTATAATTCTTGAACGTTTCTCCTTATGTACGTTGATGTGAGGGGATGACACCTTTGTATCTAACAAGCTTAAATGTCTTTCTAATCCATTCTCTAAAGAAGTACAACTTCAGAAACCAGGACATAGGGCAAAACATGTCCCCTAGATCTTGAATGTGCTCAGTTTGTCCCTTAGATTTTAGTGAGAAGTAATATATTATGAATGTTCTCACTTGTATTTTTAAAGTATCCACAGTGCAAAGTGGATCCAAGAGGATACAAATTCAAATATGCTTTAGTCCTTCATTTATTAGCTACGGAACAGTAAAATCAACCAGTTTCTTACAGATCCTTGTGCTCTGTATCAGGTTCTTATTTTATAAGATCTTTCATCACAGCGTCCAGTGAGATCAGATAAACAAAGGTGGGGTTCCTGGTTTTCCAGCATATTCTGCTCCACAGAGATTTCACTGTTGTCAATGAAACAATGAAGCAAAAGCTTCTTGAAAACAACAAAAACTTCTGGAAGGCTCTTTTACCTGAATCTTCTGCACAAATGAAGACATTTTGTAGTTTAAATTAAGCTTTGATGCTTTAGATGTTAATATGGGTTCAGGACTTTGGAATGAATTTGTTATTTAAATTCTAATTTTGCATCATTCAGTTAAATTGTGCTTTCATTGATCATGAAAAAAATCTAATTACTTCAAATGTATGAGCCTTTTGTTGGTCATCTGTATTTTGTTAGGTCAAATTGATCAGGCATATTAGTATATTAAGGGAACATTTTATTATTTTCACCAAAGTCTATGCATGCAGACATCACAGTGTCAGAAATTTAATTACAACACTTTTTAAGATTTTCTGACCCCAATGACTTTCACTCTTTATCTCCACCTTCTCACCTCTGACACTACTCACAAGTAAAGGTAGATTTTCTTCATATTTCTTTATTTTTTTTATGTCTATAGTCCCAGTCTTTTTTCTAGCCAAGATAAGAACTGAAGAGATGAGTATTTAAACATTTAGTGTCTGGTAAACTTTCTTTCTCAATGTATTATTATATTGCTGTGTAATTTTTGCTGCTTTGGCTATTAATTAATACATAATTATTAAAGCCATCTTATAAATTTTTTTCAAATCATATCTGTTTCAGCATTTAGTCTCAGTTAGGCAGTAACAATATAAAGAAAGTCTCCATGTTAGTTTAAAGCCAAATAGGCTTTCTGCTGATAGGCTAGCCCTAACCCTAACCCATAAGGATTTTTACTAGTAAAAGGTAAAAACCTAAAATAAGGGAATGAGAGAAATAGTTTTACTTTCCTTTTTATTTGTAAAAGTGAACAATCAAAATGCTACATCCTTATTCTTCCTATGTAACTTTGCTTCTTTATAGCCCAAGATCTGCCTTAAGGAAGCATTAAGAGCCTTAAGAGAGCATTAAGGCCTTAAACAAAGCTCCATTTAAGCTCATGATTCTACTATATACATTTGAAGCTCTATATTGAAATTGTCTAAAGAATTTATCATGTTTTCTAATAGATCAAATATTACTATTTAAATGATCATCTAGCCTATATACTGAGAAATATTACCTCTTTGAATTTAAAAGTTTTTTAAATAAACAGGATTATTCCTACATGTAAATTATCTTCTACTGCCAAGATATCTCTTCCTTAAAGAATAAAAATATGACCACATTGAACGCAAAGGGGTCACCTAAAAAGTATAATGGTTAACCTGAGAATATTCTTTTTGCATTAGCATCTATCAGAGATAGAAGGATAAAAGACATATAGCATGATATCAATAGGCTTTGAATATTAAAAAGTCAGTATGTAGGTACTAGACCTGAGGAAATGGGCCAGAAAGGACCTCTTTGTCTGCTTTACACTGTAGCCTAAGTGAACATCTTCTAAATTAGGGTCAGCAAACTGGCCTGCCAGCCAAATCTAGCCCCAAAATGGCTTTTTACAGTTTTAAATCGCTGAAAAAAATCAAAAGAAAAATAGTATCAAAACACTTTAAAATACATGATATTAAAAATACATGATAGTGAAATTCAGATTTCAGTGTCCATAAGTGAAGTGTTATTGGAACACAGCCAAACTGATTTATGTAATGTGTATGACTGCTTTACTCTATGATGGCAGAGTTGAGTGGTTGCAAGAGACTATATAGCTTGTAAAGCCTAAAATATTTCTATCTGGTGTTTTACAAAAAAAGTTTGCAGACCCCTTGTCAAAAAAATCATAATTTATAATTTCACTCTTCTGTTTAAAACCCTTTAGCAGCTTCTCGTCACCTTTGGGATAAATTCTAACTCCTTAATATGGCATCTAAGGCCCCTCCACTCTCACCTCTCTGCTTTCCAGCTACATCAGCTTTCTTTCAGTTCTGAGAAATGTACTCTACTCCTTATTACATCCAGACCATGTTAAGGAGTTTGGGTTTATCCTTACCCCAAATCAGCAAGGTGTAATGGGAAGGTGTAATGGTAGATACATGGAATTTGGGTCATAAGTTCCCTTCAAGATCAGTAACTTTTGAGTTTTTACAAATGTATATAAATGACGATAATAATATAGTACCTACCCATAGGTTGGGTTTTTTAATTGAATAAAAGCATCTTTCAATTTTATAGTGCTTTATAATTTTTAAGTTTCACACAGATGATTTTATGTAATCCCATAATAACCCTTTGTTTCCCTTCACTCCTATATTGCCCCTCCCTCTTTCCCTCTCCCCACTGGTAACCACTAGTTTGTTCTCTATAAGTCTGCTTCTTTTTTATTATATTCACTAGTTTGTTGTATTTTTTATATTCCACATATAAGTGATATCATACAGTATTTGTCTTTCTCTGACTTATTTCACTTAGCATAATGCCCTCCAAGTCCATCCATATTGCTGCAAATGGCAAAGTTTCATTCTTATTTATGGCTGAGTAGTGTTCCAATGTATATATATAAGACATCTTCTTTATCCATTCAACTGTTGATGGAAACTTAGGTTGCTTCCATACCTTGGCAATTATAAATAATGCTGCTGTGAACATTGAGGTGCATGTATCTTCTTTGACTTAGTGGTTTTGGGTTTTTTTCGGATATATATCCAGGAGTGGAATTGCTGGTAATTCAATTTTAAGTTTTTTGAGGAAACCCCATATTGTTTTTCACAGTGGCTGCACCAATTTACATTCTCAACAACAGTGTATGATGGTTCCCTTTTCTCCACATCGTCACCAACATTTGTTGTGTTCTTTTTGATGATAGCCATTCTGATGGGTGTGAGGTGGTATCTCATTGTGGTTTTGATTTGCATTTCCCTGATGATTAGTGATGTTGAGCATCTTTTCATGCGCCTGTTGGCCATCTGCATGTCCTCTTTGAAAAAACTGGCTATTCAGTTCTGCCCATTTTGTAACCAGGTTGTTTGTTTTTTTGGTGTTGAGTTGTATGAGCTTTTTATATATTATGAATATTAACCCCTTATTGGTCATATCATTTGCAAATATTTTCTCCCATTTAGTAGGTTGTCTTTTCACTTTTGTGGATGGTTTCATTTGCTGTGCAAAAGCTTTTAAGTTTAATTAGGTCTCACTTGTTTATTTTTGCTTTTGTTTCCTTTCCTTTTAGGAGATGGATCCAAAAAAAATATTGCCATGATTTACGTCAAAGAGTGTTCTGCCTATGTTTTCCTCTAGGAGTTTTATAGTATCTGGTCTCACATTTATGTCTTTAATCCATTTTGAGATTGTTTTTGAGTCTTAGTGGAGATACTGTATTGGAAGTACTTTGTAAACTAGGAAGTACTAAACAGATATTATGTGTCATTACTATTAAGAGAGAGCAACAGTTGCTTTTACATGCCAACTGCAAGAAATAATGAAGACCTGAAACAGGGCCTGAATTACATGAATATAGAAGAGAAGATATTTTGTAAGCAAAATTAATATGATTCAGTAAGCCCTTAGATGAAAATGAAATCTTTAGATTATGAGTAAATAATAATATAATAAAAAACAATACCATAAAATATAAAGAACAACATAAAAAAAAATCACTTGAAATTTTCTTATCCAGAAATGAACATCCTTTAAAATACCTCTATAAGTGTGCGCACGCACTAAACTTTTTATTTATAACTAGTTTTTTTTCATTCATCAATGTTATAGTGACAGTTTTCCATAAAAATAAATATAGACCTATATCACTACTTTAATGGTTACATTGTATTCCATTTTATGGGTGGTACTGACATAAAAGCAGGCATACAGACCAGTGGAACAGAATAGAGAGCCTAGAAGTAAACCCATGAATATACTGTCGACTGCTCTTTGACATGGGCACCAAGAACACACAATGGGGAGAGGATAGTCTCTTCAGTAAATGGTGGTGGGAAAACTGGATATCTACATGCAAAAGAATGGAACTGGGCCCACTCACAAAAATTACCTTATACCACTCACAAAAATTAACTCAAAATGGGTTAAAGACTTACATGTAATACCTGAAAGCACAAAACTCCTAGAAGAAAACACTGAGAAAAAGCCACTTGACATTGGTCTTGGCAGTAATTTCTTGGATAAGACACCAAAAGCAAAGGCAAAAAAAGCTAAAATAAATAAGTAGGACTACATCAAACCAAAAAGCTTCTGCCCAGCAAAGGAAACAAACAAGAAAAAGAAAAGGCAGTCTATGGAATGGGAGAAAATATTTGCAAATCATATATCTGATCTGGAGTAAATATCCAAAATACGTAACGAACTCATACAACTCAATACCAAAATTCAAATAATGTAATTTTAAAATGTGCAAAGGACCTGAAGAGATATTTTTCCAAAGAAGACATACAAATGGCCAACAGGTACAGCAGTCGTCAGGGAAATGCAAATCAAAACCACAGTGAGCTATCACCTCACACCTGTTAGGATGGCTTTTTTCAAAAAAGACATAAGATTTCAAAATGTTGGCAAGGATGTGGAGAAAAGGGAACCCTTGTACTGTTGGTGGGACTGTAAATTGATACAGCCATTATGGAAAACAATATGGAAGTTCCTCAAAAAAATTAAAAATAGAACTACCATATGATCCGGTATTCCCACTTCTGGGTACATATCCAAAGGTAACAAAATCAATATCTTGAAGAGATATATGTACTCCCACGTCCACTGCAGCATTACTCACAAGAGCCGAAATCTGGAAGCAAGTTATGTGTCCACTGACATGAGTGGATGAAGAAAATGTAATATACAGAAAGATATATATATACACACATATATATACACATATATGTATACACACACATACACTATGGAATATTGTTCAGCCAAAATATGAAGGAAATCTTGCCACTTTCTATAACATGGATGAACCTGGAGGGCATTATGCTAAGTGAAATAAGCCAGATAGAGAAAGACAAATACTGTGTGTTATCAGTTATATCTGGAATCTTGAAAAGAAAAAAGCTGATTTCATAGAAATAAAGAGCAGAAGGGTAGTTGCTAGGGACTGGTTAGTGCTCTTTGTGTACTGTTTTTAAAATCTTTTATTATCCCAAGGTCTTGAAAATATTCTTTTTTAATCTTCTAAAAGTTTTATTATTTTAATGTTAACATTCAAAGCTATGATCCAACTAGGTATGGCTCAAAATTAATTTCTGTCATATATATATATATACACATACACACACACATACACACACACACACACACACACATATATCCAGTTGACCTATGACTGTTTATTAACAAGACTGTCCTTTGCTTATTGCTTTACATGGCCACCTCTGTCATAAATCAGGTTCCCATATATACGTTTAGGTCTGTATCCCTGTACCAAGACCAGTCTTAATTATTGTCCTTTGTAAGTATTTATATCCAGTAGCATAAGTCTTCCAACTTTGTTTAAATGTGTTGTTCTTAGTCTAACTTCTTGTGATAGATGCTGAAATCATGGATTTTTTTAGGCTTTATTTTCCAATGTATGCATTCAAGGGGATAATTTCCATTCAAGCATAGCTTTGTGTTCTGACACTTTATGTCATATTTTTCATTATCATTCAGCTCAAAATATTTCTAACATTTCTATTGTGAATTCTTCTTTGCCCATGGTTTCTTTAAATTTCAACTAATTTCAAACAACACACACACACACACCCCTTAACCTACTGTATTATGTCAACCCTTTGAAATTTGTTGCAACTTTCTTTATGGCTCATTATATGGTCAATAGTGAAGTTTCCATGTTCATTGAGAAGAATATGTACTCTACAGTTTACAGTTGTTGGGTACAGTATCCTATATAAAATCAAGTTTGTTAGTCATGTTGTTCAGTTCTTCTATATCTTCACTCAGACTGATGTATTAAAATTTTCCACTGTGATTGTGGTTCTGTTTGCCTTTTTTGTTATTTTATTTGTTTTAAGGCTGTGTAGTTAGGTGCATGCCAGTTTAGAACTGTTATATTTTCTTGGTATATTGCACCTTTATCATTATGAAACATTCTTCTATTTTCTAGAAGTGTTTGCCTTAAAACCGACTTCATATCTCAAAGTGTACCTACACCAGCTTTATTTTGGTTTGTGTTTACTTATATCCTTCGTATATCATAATCCATGTTTCCTTATATTTAAGTTGTATCTCTTGTAAGCAATATAGAGTTGGATATTTGTAATCAACTCTCACAAGCTTTGTCTTTTAATTGGATTATTTAATTGATGTAAAACATAAATAATAGTACAACTATTTCTTTTCTGTATGTCTGACTTATTCTACGTCCTTTAACAATCCTTGGCCTTCTTAGTATTAACTATATTCCATTCTTCTCTTTCATTTTTTTTTTCCTCTTTTTCTCTTGACTAATGTCTTTTTGGTAGGCCTTTTTGTTGTTGCTATTGTTTGGGGGTCATTTACTCTTATCTCTTTCCTCTTTTTTTTTTAAATTGAATTTTGGACATAAGATATTTAAAATTTAGTGATAATTTGAGGCTGTATATGATGTTATTTTCCTCCAGAAAGAATTTACTTTTGTTTCTGGCAAATAATTAGGGTAAAGGTTAAACAACATTTTTTTTTCCTATCTATCTATCTATCTATTTATTTATTTATTTATTTATTTATTTATTTATTTATGACTGTGTTGAGTCTTCGTTTCTGTGCGAGGGCTTTCTCTAGTTGCGGCAAGTGGGGACCAGTCTTCATCTGTGCGCGGGCCTCTCACCATCGCGGCCTCTCTTGTTGCGGAGCACAGGCTCCAGACGCGCAGGCTCAGTAATTGTGGCTCACGGGCCCAGTCGCTCTGCGGCATGTGGGATCTTCCCAGACCAGGGCTCGAACCCGTGTCCCCTGCATTGGCAGGCAGATTCTCAACCACTGCGCCACCAGGGAAGCCCTAAACAACATTTTAATCTGTTCTGGAGTTGAGTTTATTTGAAGCTGAGTTTCAGTCTGAGAGGTGGTTTATTTCCACTTTATACTTATATCAAGAATGTAGCCCTTCAGTAGTCCCAGCTGACAGCTCTGCCTCCTCAGCAGTCTCTGAAGTAACTTTGTACTTTTAGTCCAATACCTGAAACTCTACCTAAAGCTCTGTGCAGTTTCTCAACTTTTCAAACACTACTTTCTGCGCAGTTTCTCAGGCTCTTGGCCACCAATTACAAATTGGCAAATGCTTTGAAAGCAAAAGCAGCACCAAATATTAGGCTTATACCTCTCTGGGCTTTGCTTCTGTCTAGGAACTTGGTCTTTCAAATACTCACTGTCTTGGTAGGTCTCCAGTGTCTTCAAACAGAATTTTAGAAATTATTTTATCCAGCTGTTCTAGTCATTCTCAGTAAGAGTGTTCTCTTATATATCCTTATCTGGATAACTGGAATCAGAAGTTCTGCAGTATATTTTTGGAAGGTGAGTGAAGTGTTAAACTTGGCACTAGCTGCTTTCCAATTCTGTATAACTCCCTGCAGTGTGCTATTATGTTTGAACTATTAATCACTAAGACCCTTAAATGTGACAAATTCTACTTTTAAGCATAACATGTCATCAATTTTATGCCCAAAATGGATCAAATGAAATTTTATAAAATACTGCGTGCTAGGGTTTATCACTCAATTAAAGTAAAAGAACTAAAAAGAACCTAATTTTTTCCTATTTTAACTCATTTTCAAGAAAGTAAAAAAAAAATTTACAGCTCTTCAAGTTGAAGAATTGTTTTAATCTTGTAGGATTAATAATGCAAGTCTTTCCTTTTGATAACAGTAGGAGATATTTGTGATTATGCCTGCTTAAATTTATAGTCTGTCTTGCTTGAGGGCATGCAAGTGCTTTATGATTATCAGGAACAAAATCATTACAGCTCAAAAAATTAAAGAAGTTAACTCTTCTTAATCATCTGCAAAGTGCCAGGCATTATGCCAGAGGCTTTGCATGTTATCTTATTTAATTTTCATAATAATCCTAACCAACAGAATTATTATACCTATTTTATAGTTGATAAACCTGATAAGGAAAACTGAAAATCGTGATTCAAACTCAGATGTGTTTGACTCTAAAATCCATGTCATTTCCAATTATACCAAACTGCTTATATAAACAAAAGATTTGGAAGTTCTCCAAAAGTTAGCAATTTATGACTTGAGGACTACCCATAACTAAGTCTAAGAAAGCTATTGTTTCCCTTTTATTCTTTATGAAAATGCACAAAGATTTCAGTAAGTCTGCTTATTGTAGAATGACAATCTACATGACAATCTGATCTAGCTTGAACGATTTACAGAACCCCAGCTTACTGGGGAGATGATTCATCCAAATTAAGTGCTCTTAAAGTTTGTCTGTAGTAAAAGGGAAGTGTCTGTTGTGTGCAGTGAATATGAAAAGGATCACAAAAAAGTAGCACCAATTGCCTATTTCCCTATTTTCTCATTCATGTCTCCAGGAAAGAATACTTTCACATGTTTAGGCATGATTTTCTTTCAGGTAGATGTGGTTTATGCTAGTCATCATATTGATAGATCTTCCAGAACCATGAATCTACTCTTTGAGAACCCATCTGCATCTTGGGAGACACAAAGAAGAGTTGTATCTTAGAGTGTCATGTGAACCAGACAGGTGTGACACTTTTTGTGTCCATCCCCAATCTCTTGTCCTTTAGAAAAGCATCAGCTTCTCATTGGTCCCTATAGTTCAAGGCTGTTTCTTACTAAAACCCGAACAAAGAGAAATAATGATATAATTAATATTGGCTCAACTGTTTTAAAATATTACTGGTGAGGTAAGGGAAGGGGGAATCTTCCACTTCCAGCCAATGGAGACATTGGTTTTCAGACTTGCCCTCCTACTGTAAAACTGGACAAAATATATGAGACAACTGTATTTAGGCAGTGGACAATAAGGACAGCAGGACCATGATTCCTCAAAAAATGGAGAATACACAGATGAGGCCTGTATACAAGTTCCAGAGCAGAGACCAGTGATGTCACTCAGCTGAAGAGCCAGAGATAAGAGTTCAGAATTCAGGGATGATGAGGGGTCTAGAATTTGTGGGGCAAGATACCAGAAAGGGAGAATCTGTGTGATGAGTGGGGACCCAGAAGTCTTCATGGTGGCTCCCTTTGGGTCCTTGATGGGAGAGTAGGCTGCAAGTAGACAAAGCCTATCAAAGAGCCTCTGCTGTGACACTGAGAGCGAATGGAAAGGCTGCAGAGTGCAGAGACATGCTTTAATTCTGGTTCAGCCAAAGTGAAGCAACCTCACTGAGCATTTATATGAAACCTCAGAAATGCCATGCTTTAAGAATAAGGACCACATACTAAGACTATTTACAAAACTGAAGTAAATCTGCCTTTAAATATCATAAAACCAACTTGACAGGATCAAAAGAATCTACCACAAATTTAATGCCTTGCTAGTACAAAACTCAGTATCCTTTAAAGAAAGACAATATAATCCAAACTCCCTGAAATGTCACATCCACAATGTCAAGCATAAACAATGTCGCACATTACTAGGTGTGTGAAGAAGCAGGGAAATGTGATGTATTATGAAGAGAAAAAGAAGCTAATAGTAACAGACCCTGAGATGACCCAGATGTTGAAATGAGCAGACAAGCACTTTGGAGCAGCTATTATAAGTATGTTCAAGGATTTTAAAAGAAAAGAAGAACATAATGACTGAACATATAGGGATTCTTAGCAGAGACATAGAAACTATTAAAAACCATGGGGGGAAGAATTCTAGAAATGAAAAATATGAAATCTGAAATCAAAAATTCTACTTAGAAAAATAATAGACACTATAATAAAGTATTAGTGACTTTGAGGATAGTTCAATAGAGATCATCCAATTTGAATAAAAGAAAGAAAAAAATTGCAAAAAATGAACAATGACTCACTAACATGTGAGACAAAGTCAAGTGCTCTAAAATACATGTAATTGGTGGAAAACATCAGTCTATAGATCCAAGAAGCTCAGTGAACTCCAGATAGAAGAAAGCTTTACCCAGGCACACAACATCTTGGCACAGCATATCCAGACTATTGAAACCAATGATGAAGAGAAAAATCTTTAAAATACCCAGAAAAAAAAATTACATAAAAGGATCAGCAACTAATAGGAACTATCACTGACTTCTCATCAGAAGCAATGATGCCAAAAGATAATGGAACAACATATTTAATGTACTGAAAAAATCAAAACTCTCAACACACAATTTTATATCTAGTGAAAATTACCATAAAATGAGAATGAAATAAAGACACTTTTGAATAAATGAAAGCTGAGACAACTCAGCACAAACAGACCTGCACTGTAAGAAAAATTAAAGGATATTCTTCAGGCAGAACAAATATGATGCCAAATGTGGATATACATAAAAGAATAAAGAGCTTTGGAAATGGTAAACGTGGATTAATAATAAAAGTATTTTTTCCTCATGCCAAAACTTCTTTAAAAGATAACTGTTTAGAGGAAAAATACCAACAATACATTGTGGTGTTTATAACATATGTAGATATGAAATGAATGACACTAACATCACGGGGGTTGGGGTAAATGAAATTATACTGCTGTAACGTTCGTACCTTTTACCTGAAGTGGTATAATATTAATTCTAAGTAGACTGTGATAGATTAAGATTGCATATTGTAGTGCCGAGAGGATTTTCTTAAAAATTTAAATAGATGTGCAACTTTAAAAAGTCAATAGAGGAAATTTAAAAATACATAAAAAATACTCAACCCAAAAGAGGGCAGTACAGGAGAACAAATAGAAAACAAATAAGCAAGATGGTATACTTAAACCCAAACATTTATAATTACATTAAATTAAAATTAACTGCACACTACAATTAAAAAGCAGAGATTGAATTTTTTTTTTAGTCCAAGATTGTGGAACTGGATAAAAAGCCAGACCTAATTATATTCTGTGTATTAAGAGAAACACTTCAGTTATTATGACACAATAAACTGAAATTAAAAAGATGTACCATGCAAACAGTAAGGTATCAGACAAATTAGACTTCAGGACAAAGGAAGTATTACCAGAGACAAAGAAGGACACTTGTGATAATGAAAGTTCAGCAGAAAGACATAATTCTAAATGTTTATGTACAAAATAACTGAGTTTCAAATATATGAAGCAAAAGCTGACAGCAAAAAAGAGAAATAGACAAATGTAGTAATTCACAGAACAAGTATTAAAAAAAAAAAATCGATGAAGATTAGTGAACCTTTTAACCAACTTAACCCTGACAGTTTTTGAATCCACATCCAACAACTTTAGAATGCACGTTCTTTTCAAATGTATGTGGAATATTCACTAAACATAGACTATCTGCTGGTCCATAAAATAAAGCACAATACACTTTAGTAGACTGAAATATGACACCAAAGGAATTAAATTACAAGTCAATAACATTCATATATCTACAGTTCCCAACTATTTGCATATTAAACAGCGCTTCTCTGAAAGTCTCATGGATCAAATAAATCACAAGAGAAACTCGGAAATATTTTTAATTGAATTTTAACGAACATATCAAAATGTATGGGATGATTATACAGGCATACCTCATTATATTGCACTTCCACTTTATTGTGCTTTACAGATACTGCATTTTTTACAAATTAAAGTTTATTGCAACCCTACCTCAGGCAAGTCTATCACACCATTTTTCCAACAGCATTTGCTCATTTCATGGCTTTGTGTCACATTTTGGTAATTCTTGCAATGTTTCAAACTTTTTCATTATTATTATATTTGTTATGGTGATATGTGAACAGTAATCTTTGATGTTACTACCACAACTCACTGAAGACTCAGATGGTGGTTAGCATTTTTTTTTTTTTTTTTTAGCAATAAAGCATTTTAAAATTAAGGTATGTACAGTGTTTTTTAAGACATAATGCTACTGCACACTCAATAGGCTACAGTATGGTGTAAACATAAATTTTATATGCAGTAGGAAACCAAAACATTCTTGTGACTTGCTTTATTGTAATATTCACTTTATTGCAGTGGTCTGGAACTGAACCCACAATATCTCCAGAGTATGCCTGTAATCCATTATATAAAATGAGGCACCCTGAGTCCATACTGATACGAGTAAGTACATAAATAAAGAAATAAAGCCATTTAATAAATATAAAAGGAATGATAAAATGAAAAAATCACAGTTTGGCAAACATCATAGTAATAGTTGAATAAGGCAACAGTCATTAATGAATGCTGTAACTGTGAGAGAAAGTTTCATGAGATACAGGATATTATTTACATAGTCTCAAAATATTTCCCCACAAAATATGTATTATTTACAAAAGGAAAAAGAGTTACTTTACAGTGGAGAAGGCTGGTACACACCATGTTAATCAAATGATCAAAATGGAGCAAATAAAAATAATTTGCTACCTTATATATTGTTATAAGAACACAACAGCCCTTCTGTGGCTTTCCTGCAAAAAAAAGTGCAAAATCTGGATCTAATCATGAGGAAATACCAATTGAACCCAAATTAAGGGACATTCTAATAACTAGCCTATACTCTTCAAAAATTCCAAGTTCACATCAGTGAAAAGACTGAAGAACTATTTTACACTAAATAAGGAGACTAAAGAGACATACCAACTAAATCTATCAAGAAACGGATCTGTGTGCTGTGTGCTGTGAATTGTTACTGGAACAATTGGTGAAATTTCAGTGATTAAGTGGGAGTAATGTTATCAATGTTAATTTCATGATTTGATTGTGGTTATGTAGGAGAATATCCAAATTTATAGGAAATAAACACTAATGTATTCAAGAGTGTGTTGGCAACTTACTCTCCAATGAGTCAGAAAAAAAAGATCTTTGTACTGTACTTGAAACTTTTCTAAACACTGAGAATATTTAAAATTTTCACTATTGTCACAGCTCTAGACTATTGTTTCTCTAAGTAGAAGCTGTGTGGTTTTGAAGTCTATTTCTGTTGGTCACAGAAATACTTTTAATTCTGTGTCTTTGGGACCTTATTCTGCTTTTCAAAATTCAAGTGACCTCTCCAACCTAATTATTACTGTGGCATAAAAGACAGTCAGTTACTACCCAAGATTGCTTCTCTGTCCCCATGTGGATGGCATGAGGATGACTGTGCCTTCTGAACTTTCTCATGTTGACATCCCTAATTACCTTGACCATTGGCACAGGACCAGTTGGAATGTCAAGTGTGTGCTATTTGATAATGCTATAAAAAGACCTATAGCTGCTGCTCTCCAGCCATCTGTGCCTTCCCTTGGCATGATACTATTGGGTAGTTTGTCTTCCGTTGGCATGATTTCTATAGCATGGCTTACATCTGCCACTCCTAGGCACTTACTTGGTGATCAAGTTGACATAAAATAGCTTCTTTGGCCCTGTTTTTATTTAGAAGAGTTTTATACCTGTAAACTTCTGAAGCAAGAATTGACATTTACTATATACATTATAATTGTAATTATATACAATATTATGAATATAGAATTTTCTGACCTCTATTGACTCAAACCTATCTTGGATTTCCAAGTTCAAATTTTCCCAGTCAGAAGTCTCTGCTCTGAAGAATTAATCTATAAATGAAATGTACCTCTTCTGTTTTAAGACACTGGATTGAGTGTATACATCAACTTCTCCCTCCTGTGCCACATCTCTATAAATGATGGAACATACGTGTGTGTGTGTGTGTGTGTGTTTAAAATTTATAACTGGAATTCAAATCAAGAATACATAAGAGACCGGAAGCTGTGAGGAATCCACTGAAAACTGTAAAACACACAAAATAAGATTGAAAAAAGAAAGCAGAAACCTAAATGTCCAGATAAGATGGCTCCCAAAGTTGAAAGAAGCACCAAAAGTTCTCCATGCCCTGGGAAAGGGGATACTAGGAATCACAAAAATGTTCCTGGGAAAGCAAGGGTGAATAATCAGGTTGTAGCAAGGTGGGTGAGTGGAGAAGTCAAAGCAAGTAAATACTGATAAACCCCAGGTACTATTAGAAAAATAAGCTGATGTATGTTAAGAATTTAAGAATATTCACCAGAAAAATAGGAAGGGTGATTTTATGAACTGAATTGTGTCCCCCTCTCTTTCCAAATCAATATGTTGAAGCTGTAACCCCTAATGTGACCGTATTTGGAAGTGAGGCCTTTAAAGATATAGTTAAGGTTAAGTGAGGTCATGGAGCTGGAGCCCTAATCTAATATGACTGGTGTATTTATAAGAAGAGGAAGAGACAACAGGGATGCATGTGCACAGCGGCAAATCCAGCAAGAAGGTGGTCACCTGCAAGCCAATGAGAGAGGCCTCAGGAGAAACCAAACCTGTCAGCAGCTTCCTCTTGAACTTCCAGCCTCCTGAACTGTGAGAAAATAGTATTTCTCTTGTTTCATGTGCCCAGCCTTTGGTATTTTCTTATGGCAGCCCTAATAGACCAATACAAATGGCGTAACTTTAGAATCAGTAAATAAGAAAAACACAAAATAGAAGACTTGATAAATTATTGCAGAACAAATAGGAAATAATCAAAAGGAAATAAATAAGGGTATGGCAAATAGAAAGTAAAAAATAAGCTGGCAAGAATATCTAAGCATCAGTAATTATAATGTCAATGAATTAATAAGTTCACCTACTGAAAATCAGAGACCACAAAATTGGATTTTTAAATATCCAGGTATGTGTTGCATATATAAAACACTCCAAACCCAAAATAACATGGTTCAAAAATATATATAAATAAAATATATATAAATATAAAAAATAAAAATATATATAAATAAAATATATATAAATATATAAAAATATATATAAATAAATGCTTCCAAAACCAACTGTCAGAAGAAAATATCTGAAGACAGAAGTATTAAAAGGGAAAAAGAAGGTGAGATACTTTTAAAGCATGTGCTCAAATTCTTTGATACTCCTCTTTTCGAAAGGTGGTGCCTTATCCTCTCATCCCCTTGATGTGATCTGGACCTGGTAACTCACTTCAGCTATGAAGTATGACTTCTGAAACTAGGTAATAAAATGTGTTGTGGCTTCCTTTTTGCCCCTTTCTCTCTGATAACTTGCTCTGGGGGAAGCTAGCTGCCATGTCATGAGGACATTCAAGCAGCCCTATGGAGAGGCCTATGCAGTGAGATACAGATGCGTCTTATGAATGGCCGGTAAGGAACTGCATTTGCCAGCCATGTGAATGAGCCATCTAGAAGCAGGGCCTTCATATACAAACTTTCAGATGACTGCCCCTCTGGCCAACATCTTTTCTGCAACCTCATGAGAGACCCTGAGTCTGAATTGCCCAGTTAAGTCTTCTTGGATTCCTGACCCTCAGAAATTATGATATAATTGATGTTTATTGTTTTAAGCCACTAACTTTGGGGGTAATTTGTTGTGCAGCAATTGATAACTAATACAGAGAGATCCTTTATAATAATATAGTTGATAATTATAGAAGTAATCCATCAAGTAGAGATAGCACTATTCATTTAACTACAGAGCTCCAAAATATATTCTTAAAAAAAAAAAACCTTCAAGAAAAGTTGAAAAATCCACAAAGTGCAGGACGTTAACACACCCTTCTCTGAAAACCATACACTGAGAAGGAAAAAAACAGTAAGGATATTAAGGATTTTAATAACAATTAGAAAACCTGACCTAATGAAGATATGTTTAATAAACAGAATGCATGTTATTAATAAAATAACACTCATTTTAAATAATGATCATATCTAAGCCACCAAGGAAATATCAACATATTCCAAATATTTCTACCACAGAAATCATATTCAGTGACTTCTGTGCAGTAAAAGTGAAAATTAACTACAAAAAGATCACCCCAGGACTTCCCTGGTGGTGCAGTGGTTAAGAATCCACCTGCCAATGCAGGGAATACGGGTTGGAGGCCTGGTTCGGGAAGATCCCACATGCCACAGAGCAACTAAGCCCGTGCGCCACAACTACTGGGCCTGCACTCTAGAGCCCACAAGTCACAACTACTGAGCCCACGTGCCTAGAGCCCATGCTCCACAACAAGAGAAGCCACTGCTATGAGAAGCCTGTGCACCACAACAAAGAGTAGCCCCCATTCACCACAACTAGAGAAGGCCCGTGCACAGCAATGAAGACCCAACACAGCCAAAAATAAATAAATAAAATAAATAAATTTTTAAAAAAAGACCACCCTGATAAAAAATAACATTATGTGCCCCCACATTTAACAACATACTTATTAATAACTCTTTGGCTAAAGGTGATCTCAAAGTGGAAATTATAAACTTATAACTTAATGACAATGAAAATATTACATATCAAGGTCTGTGGCTTGCAGCCAAAGCAGTAATACTCAGAAGACATTTCATAGCCTTAAATTCATTATTTTTTTTAAAAGATTGAAAATAAATGACCTGTGCTTTCATCTCAAGAGGACAAAGACAAATAAATCCAAAGAATGTAGAGAAATGAAATTAATGAAGATAAAAGAAGAAATTAAATTTTTTAAAGTAGAATTTCTCAATAAAATCAAAGCCATTTTCTAGAAAAGACCTGTAAGATAATAGTTTAGAAAAATATCATCAAGGCATAGAAAAAGAAGACACACACACAAATTAGGATTGAAAAGGACATAATTATGGCAAAGGAAATTTGTTTTTAAAGAGGATGATACTATTAATTTTGTTTTGAATTTATTTATTTTTATCATGGATAAAAAACAGAGGGAATAAAATAATGAATTGCCATATACCAATCACCTAACTTCAACAAGTACCTAGACATGACCAAACAGTTTTCATTTATATCTCCAATCACCCTACATCCCATTTTGGATTATTTTGAAGCAACATATTATTTTACTTTAAACGCTTCATTATGTATCTCTGAAAGAGGAGTTTTGTTTTTTTTTAAAGTAACGTCATTGCAATACTATTATCAAATCTAAAGAAATTCCTCTTAGTTTCTTACTTACTTATTTTATTTATTTATTGGCTGCATCAGGACTTAAGTGCAACACGTGGGCTCTTTTGTCATGGTACACAGGCTTCTCTCTAGTTGTGGCACGTGGGCTCAGTAGTTGTGGCTCACGGGCTCCAGAGCGAGTGGGCTCTGTAGTTGTGGGGTGCAAGCTCCAGAGTGCGTCAGCTCTCTAGTTGCGGCATGCAGACTCTCTAGTTGTGGCGAGCAGGCTTAGTTGCCCCGCGGCATGTGGGATCCTAGTTCCCCAACCAGGGATGGAACCAGCATCCGCTGCATTGCAGGGTGGATTCTTAACCACTGGACCACCAGGGAAGTCCCTCCCCTTAGTTTCTTAATATCATCAAATAATCCAGTTCATGTTCAGATTTCTCTGTTATCTCCAGAAATATTTATTTTTAAAAATCTAAAAGGTAGTTGTATCTCAGGATCAACCAGGTCCAACATTTCATTTGATTGATGTGTCTCAGTGGTTTAAAGTCTATTTTTTTTTCTTTTTTGTATTTATTTCAAATTTTTTATATTTATTTATTTATATCTTTTGGCTGTGTTGGGTCTTTGTTGCTGCGCGTGGGCTTTCTCTAGTTGCGGTGAGCTGGGGCTACTCTTCGTTGTGGTGCGCGGGTTTCTTGTTGCAGTGGCTTCTCTTGTTGTGGAGCATGGACTCTAGGCCCGCAGGCTTCAGTAGTTGTGGCACATGGGCTTAGTTGCTCCGTGGCATGTGGGATCTTCCCGGACCAGGGATTGAACCCATGTACCCAGCACTAGCAGGCGGATTCTTAACCACTGTGCCACCAGGGAAGTCCCTCAGTGGTTTATTTTAATCTGAGTTCCGGCTACCTCTCTTTTCCCCACTTTTTTTGCAGTTGTGCTGTAGAATAAACTGAGCCATTTGCCCTATAGAGTTTCTCATATTTTGACATGTGCCGACCTCATATCTTTGGAGTGCTTATTAATATGTTCCTCTGTCTCCTATGTTTCCTGTAAACCATTAGTTCATTTGGGTCTGTTTCAAGTGACCATTTTTTCTCCTGGTTAGGGTCACATTTTCTTAGTCCTTCTCACCAAAAGTGAGGTCATCACTTTTGGTTTTATCCTTCATTTATAGTGTGTGTATATATATATATATATATATATATATATATATATATATATAGTGTATATATATATAACTAAAGATGCATATATATTCATCTATACCCCTGTTTTTAAATAAAACTTCTGTTTTAGTGTTTTAGTAGCATATTAAAACATTGTTTGGCAACTTGATTTTTTTTTTTAACTTTATTGAAGCATAGTTGATTTACAATGTTGTGTTAATTTCTGCTGTACAGCAAAGTGATTCAGTTATACATATATATATATATACTTTTTTTTTTTTTTTTTTTTTTTAAATTTACAAAGACTCTACTGAGTCAGGTTTTTTTTTTTTATGGCTGTGTTGGGTCTTCGTTTCCGTGCGAGGGCTTTCTCTAGTTGCGGCAAGTGGGGGCCACTCTTCACTGCGGTGCGCGGGCCTCTCATTATCGCGGCCTCCCCTGTTGCGGAGCACAGGCTCCAGACGTGCAGGCTCAGTAATTGTGGCTCACGGGCCTAGTTGCTCCGTGGCATGTGGGATCTTCCCAGACCAGGGCTCGAACCCGTGTCCCCTGCATTGGCAGGCAGATTCTCAACCACTGTGCCACCAGGGAAGCCCCTGTATATATATTCTTATTCATATTCTTTTCCATTATGGTTTATCACAAGATATTGAATATAGTTTCCTGTGCTATACAGTAGGACCTTGTTCTTTATCCATCCTATATATAATAGTTTGAATCTGCTAATCTCAGACTCTTAATCCTTTCCTCCCCCCCACCCCTTTGCAACCACAAGTCTGTTCTCTATGTCTGTAAGTCTGTTTCTGTTTCATAGATTTGTTCATTTGTGTCATATTTTAGATTCCACATAAAGTGGTATCATATGGTATTTGTCTTTCTCTTTCTGACTTACTTCACTTAGTTTGATAATCTCCAGATCCATCCATGTTGCTGCAAATGGCATTATTTCATTGTTTTACATGGCTGAGTAATATTCCATTGTGTGTGTGTATATATATACACATACACATACACATACGTATACACATACCACATCTTCTTTATCCATTCATCTATCGATGGACATTTAGATTATGTCCATATCTTGACTATTGTAAATAGTGCTGCTGTGAACATAGGAGGCACATGTATATTTCCTAATTATAGTTTTGTCTGGGTATATGCCCAGGAGTGGGATTGCTGGATCATATGGTAGCTCAATTTTTAGTTTTTTAAGGAACCTCCATACTGTTCTCCATATTGGCTGTACCAATTTACATTCCTACCAACAGTGTAAGAGGGTTCCCTTTTCTCCACATCCTCTCCATCATTTATGATTTGTAGACTTTTTAATGATGGCCATTCTGACTGGTGTGAGGTGGTACCTCATTGCAGTTTTGATTTGCATTTCTCTGATAATTAGCGATGATGAGCATCTTTTCATGTGCCTGTTGGCCATCTGTACGTCTTCCTTAGAGAAATGTCTATTTATGTTTTCTGCCCATTTTTTATTGGGTTGTTTGCTTTTTCATTATTGAGTTGTATGAGCTGTTTATATATTTTGGAAATTAAGCCCTTGTCGGTTGCATCATTTGCAAATATTTTCTCCCAGTCTGTAGGTTGTCTTTTTGTTTTGTTTATGGTTTCCTTTGCTGTGCAAAAGCTTATAAGTTTGATTAGGTCCCATGTGTTTATTTTTGCTTTTATTTCTATTGCCTTGGGAGACTGACCTAAGAAAACATTGGTATGACTTATGTAATAGAATGTTGTGCCTATGTTCTCTTCTAGGAGTTTTATGGTGTCATGTCTTTTATTTAAGTCTTTAAGTCACTTTGAGTTTATTTTTGTGTATGGTGTGAGGCTGTGTTCTAACGTCATTGATTTACATACAGCTGTCCAACTTTCCCAAAACCACTTGCTGAAGAGACTGTATCTTCCCATTTGTATATTCTTGCCTCCTTTCTTGAGGATTAATTGAACATACGTGTGTGGGTCTATTTCTGGGTTCTCTTTCTGTTCCGTTGATCCATATGTCTGTTTTTGTGCCAGTATCACACTGTTTTGATTACTGTAGCTTTGTAGTATTGTCTGAAGTCTGGGAGGGTTATTTTTCCTCAGGATTGCTTTGGCAATTCTGGGTCTTTTATGTTTCCATATAAATCTTAGTATTATTTGTTCTAGTTCTGTGATAAATGTCATGGGTAATTTGATAGGGAGCGCATTAAATCTTTAGATTGCTTTGGGTAGAATAGTCATTTTAACAATTTTAATTCTTCCAATCTTAGAGCATGGCATATCTTTCCATTTCTTTAAATCATCTTCAATTTCCTTTACTAATGTTTTGTAGTTCTCAGCATATAAGTAAGTCTTCCACCTCCTTGGTGAGGTTTATTCCTAAGTTGTTTTTTTTTGGATGCGATTTTAAAAGGGATTGTTTATTTACATTGCGTTCTGATATTTCATTGTTAGTGTAAAGAAACTCTACTGATTTCTGTATGTTAATCTTGTATCCTGCTACCTTGCTGAATTCATTTATCAGTAGTTTTATGAGTCTTTAGGGTTTTCTGTATATAGTAACTTCATTTTGTTATAATATCCTGGGAATAACTCTGATCATTCTATATAGCAGTATATAAAATGATCAGAAGACTTTTAAAAAGTATGATAATAATATATACAACAGTGCAATAAACATGAAAACTTAGTGAACGTGAATAAACTGAAAAAATTGAATTCACTAAAATAAATGAATTTAAATAAACCAGTAGCTCCAAGGACAAAATTCAAACAAGCCAAAAATATAACTCCTAAAAAGAAGCAGTAGGTTTTATTTATGAGTTAAAAACTTTAAAACTTATTCTAACATGAAAATAAGTGTCATTCCAAGTAAATTCTCCATTTGGTAACAAAATCTAAATTGTTTGCATATATTTTCACATTTAAAGTAATTATTCATTGTTCTTATATAAGAAAGATTATTTATGTAGTTATTTATGTAGACATTAAGAACTGATTACTAAAATTTATATTAATATAAATGTACCTATGAGATAAATTATTTTATAGACTTCCTTATCTTCAAAGTTACTTTTCCCTCAAATC
This sequence comes from Balaenoptera ricei, assembly GCF_028023285.1. Taxonomy (NCBI): domain Eukaryota; kingdom Metazoa; phylum Chordata; class Mammalia; order Artiodactyla; family Balaenopteridae; genus Balaenoptera; species Balaenoptera ricei. The sequence goes on from NC_082651.1 coordinate 48,999,494, forward strand.
TACAAACATGACATTTATAAAATATTAACACATTATCAGAAATATTTTATTCCTAATTCTTAAAATTTCTTATTAACCAGATTTGTCCTATGAAAAGAAATGTTATTTTAAATAAGTACAAAAAGAAGTGTATCAACATTTTACTTTATCTTTACTTGAAATAAAGCAGCATGAAATTAAATGTTCTGAAAGCAGGTTTGGACAAGGCTTAAAGCTGCAAAGCTTGTACTTAATGAATTTAAGTTTTATATTATCAACTGATTTGAACTAAGTAAAATATTATAGCAGGGAGGGCCAGAACATGGTAGTCTTAAATGTGTAGAAGCTGTTGCATGTCTTTGTAAGTGCTTCTGTTATCTCATACAAACCTATTAATCCCCAAAAGCATAACAAAAATTAGAAAAGGTTATAACAACATCAATATGTTATAATAGTTAAACTTATCTGTCAATGACTAGTCCAAAGTATGATTTAAAGATGAAAATCTACTCAGGATTTTTTTTTAGCTCTGAATAGTTTTTTTTTTTTTTTTTTGGTTGTGCTGCATGGTTTGCAGGATCTTAGTTCCCCGACCAGGGACTGATTCCGGGCCCTCAGCAGTGAAAGCATCGAGTCCTAACCACTGGACCACCAGGGAACTCCTTAGCTTTAAATGCTTTTTGTTGTAAATCTGCATATTCATTATAGTAGTACATTCAATATCACCTGTGAAAGGTAATGAGCTCCCAGTAATAACAAGTCTTTTATTCCAGATCTTAGATGATACAGAGAGGATATGTGTAAATTTTTAAACGTGGATTATAGCCAAAGACTATCAGTGTTTGTCATCTTTTGTTCAGTGGAAGCCAATTTCACTTAATAGTGCTAAAAGATGTTACTAATATAAGTCAGTTTGGCAAACGGTAAATTAAAAATTGTCACTGAGAATGACAGAAACTAAATAGTTCATTCTTCTGAATATTTTTCTGAAAACTTGCTTCCACATTAGTAACACTTTTATAATAAAACCATTCACTAACTAGGTAATCCTGAATGGGTGGCAGTAAAGGTTGGGATTTATCAATATGACACTTTTCAAATCTATTGTCATCTATGTTATCTCTTTAGACCCATTACATGCCTTTTTAATCTTATACAATAAGTCTCCAAAAAGAGACCAAGGAAACAAAAAAGGACTGTACAACTTACAGTGTCTCCTTGTGCCATGTGCCTCCGAGACACATGATTCTAAACATCTAAACATGGTACGGTAACATAGTTCACTAGTATGTGAAAACCTTGATGGATGGGCATCAGGGGGTAGATACATGTTTTACGGGGCTTGAAACTTATACTTCTGAAGGAAAATAATTTAATTGACCTAGAGAATATTACGCTTAGTGAAATAAGTCATAGAAAGACAAATACTGTATATTATCACTTAGATATGGAATCTAGAAAATAAAACAAACAAATATATATAACAAAACAGGATAAGACTCACAGATATAGAAAACAAACTAATGGTTACCAGTGGGGAGACAGAAGGGTGGGAGGGTCAAGATAGGGGTATAGGATTAAGAGATACAAACTTCTATGTATAAAAGAGATAAGCAACAAGGATATATTATACAGCACAGGGAAATATAGACATTATTTTATAATAACTTTAAATGGAGTATAATCTATAAAAATACTGAATCACTATGCTGTACACCTGAAAATATTATAATATTGTAAATCCACTATACTTCAATTTAAAAAAGAAAGTTAAAAAAAATAATTTAACATTTCAAGTACAAAATTAGGTACTGGGAAAGATATGTACAAATAAGAGGCAGAAAAGCTTAAGCTTTATAAACTTTGTAGTAAATTTACCTCTGTATCTGGCACGTAGTAAACACTCCATAATTATTTGTGGACTAATTTTTGATTAATAAGTATTTAATTAAATTTAAAGTCAAGATGAGAAGGGCATGACTTTCCCAGTAGTGGTCTCTTGCAGTGTATTTAATATAATATCATTTAACAGTACCTTACCCTTAGTCTCAACCAGCTTTACTGCATGTCCTCTATTCTTGTGTGTGCTGTCCTAATCAAGTAAAAGACATGAAAATGAAATATAAAGCCAAGTGGCTTTTACTTTCTTGACTTATTTAGAATATGACCATTTCCCAGGGGTATAGGAACATATTTAACTGTATATATCCAACATTTAAACTAAATTGCAACACTAAAACTATCTAAAAGTTAAAAAATAAAAATATCTAGAGGATAGCCAATTGGGGGGGTGATATAGATACTAGATACTAGATGTCTTTTATCACACTGTAAAGATTCATGCATGAACTGTCTCAAACTGAGAGGTATGGAGTTACAGAAATATACTCTCTACTGCATTTTACTAAAAACTACATTCATATATATGAATAGTGAGACGGTCCACAGAAAGATTAAGAAATGAAAACCTTCATGGTACAGATATAATATCAACTCAAGAACTGTTAAGCCTTATTACCTTCTTGAAATTAATGACCCCAAATTCCCTATAACAGTTAAAAAATTAAGAGTAGAAATCACAGAATTAAGGAAGAATGAGAGAGAGAGAATATGTTCCAGAAATAATTTGTGGACCACAGATCTTATAGCCAACACTTACATCACTGTTAAACATAAAGTACTAACATTAGTAACTCACAAAAAAATTGATATTTTTTATGGGTAACTTTCTTTTTCATTGATTTATATGCCTATATACTTGTGCTATTATATAGTCTTAATGTTAACTAGAATAAGTCTTAGATATTCTTGACCATTTACTTTCACATATGAATTTTAAGATAAGCTTGTCAAGTTCCATGAAAAATCTTGATGGGATTTTGATTGGAATTCCACTGAATTTTACGGATTATTTGGGGTCAGAATTGATATCTTTATGATATATAGTCTTTTCAGCCATAAGCAGGTGTATATCTGTATTTTAATCAGGTGTTCATTTATGTCACTCAGTAATGGGTGGTAATTTCTTCTTAAATGCATTGTGTATCTTTTGCTTATTTTCAGTGAAGAATCACATACAAATTTTGCCAGAGACAAGAAGATAGGAAAAAAAGCTGCCTTAGCTTATTTATAAGGCTAGTATAACCTTGATACCAGTTGAGGGCTTGTTAGCAGTCAAGTGCAAGTAAAGTGATAGAATTTCTTAAGAACACAGATGCACTTATATAATACTATACAGCAACTATACCTCAATGAAAAAAAACATAAATGCAAAAGTATTAAATAAAATACTAGCAAACTGAATACGGGAGTATATATATTTTTAAATTACTGCTAATTTCTTCATTGAATATAAGGATCTGTTATGAAAGTATCATGCCACTCTTGGATTAAAAAAGAAAAACAATATGATTTTTTCAGTTGATGTACATTTAAGTTGCTTCCGATTTTTTATCGTTGTAAGTACTGCTGTCAGGAATTCCCTGGTGTTCCAGTGGTTAGGACTGCATGCTTTCACTGCCAAGGGCCTGGGTTCAATCCCTGGTTGGGGAACTGGGATTCCACATGCTGCATAGTGCAGCCAAAAAAAAAAAAGATAGTCTTAAAGAAAAAATAAGTATTGCTGTCATCACCAATCCTGGACATAAGATTGGTCACATCATTTCCTTAAGAAGATTTTACAAAAGTATATATATGCAAATTTAAATTCTGATCTATTATTAAAATATGGAATCATCAAACTTTTTCCATAAAGGACCAAATAGCAAATATTATAGGCTTGTGGCCCAAAAGGAAAAATTGAGGTTATTATTTAGGTACTTGAGAAAACAAATTTCCATAGATTTGTATTGATAAAATTAAAAATCTATTAATTGAGTACAGTTTTCATAATAAAGTTCTACAGATGTGAATAATGGAATTCTTTTGCGGGGGGATAACATTTCTCTTAATGAGGGTTGAAAGGTGGTTTTCCTTAACAACAAAATCTGTTGCAAATGTTCACTGTGAATACTGATCTGTGATGAGATTTTATGTATTTTCAACTTTGCAAATTTCTTTCCTTATAGATAAGTACTGCCAAATATTGATATCAATCCATGAGCGTATGGTTTAATTGCACATATTCACCGATCAGAAGGCATTTTTACAATTCTATTAGCTAAAGGCTAGACTGCCTTTTAACATGTTACTACATTGCAAATTAATTACTTCCTATTAAAGTTCCATAATTGCAACATTAAATAGACTTTGGAATATGGACATTACCTTTGCACTTGTATCAAGGTTGAAAAATGCTGCTGTGGGCTGAAATATATTGCTGGGAATTTGTATAGGAATGGAGATCTCACTTCTTTTTTTAACTTTTGACAGTGCAGGAAGTGTATAACACAGCCTATAACACAGCCTATTACTTGCAAGTCAAACAATGTTAGTTCTCACTGAAATGACTTTATCACAATATAAGTTTCACATATAAGTACTGTTTTGCTTATAATAGTTTCAGATTGAAACACTTTCAAGTCTTCAGCATAAGGTAATTCCCCAAAGCCATTCAGAGTTGAGTGGTTGAGCACAGTTCTTCCAACCATTTAAAAATGTAAACACCATTTTCTTTTAAAATTGAAGTACAGTTGATGTACAGTATTATATATACAGGTGTACAATATAGCAATTCACAATTTTTAAAGGTTATACTCCATTTATAGTTATAAAATATTTGCTATATGCCCTGTGTTATACAATATATCCTTGTAGCTTAATTTATACCTAATAGTTTGTACCTCTTAATCCCTTATGCCTATAATGCTCTTTCTTCCCTCTCCACTGGTTTGCTCCTTATATCTGTGAGTCTGCTTCTTTTCTGTTATATTCACTAGTTTGTTGTATTTTTTAGATTCCACATGTAAGTGATATCATACAGTACTTGTCTTTCTCTGTCTGACTTATTTCACTTAGCATAATGACAAAACAAAAAAACCTACTGAATGGGAGAAAATACTTGCAAATGATATGACTGATAAGGGGTCAATATCCAAAATATATAAATAGTTCATACAACTAAACATCAAAAAACAAACAACCTGATCAACAAAATGGGCAGAAGAACTGAATAGACATTTTTCCAAAGAGGAAATGCAGATGGCTAACAGGCACATGAAAAGATGCTTATCATCACTAATCATCAGGGAAATGCAAATCAAAACCATGAGATATCACCTCACACCTGTCAGAATGGTTGTCATCAAAGAGAACACAAATGACAAATGTTGGCGAGGATGTAGAAAAAAGGGAACCTTCATACACTGTTGGTAAGAATGTAGACTGGTGCAGCCACTGTGGAAAACAGTATGGAGGTTTCTCAAAAAACTAAAAGTAAAAAAAAAAAAAAAAAAAAAAAAAAACTAAAAGTAGAACTACCATATGACCCAGCAATTCCACGCCTGAGTGTATATGTGAAAAAACAAAAGCACTAATTCGAAGAGATACATGCACCCCAGTGTTCATAGCAACATTATTTACATTTGCCAAGATATGGAAGCAACCTAAGTGTCTATCAACATATGACTGGATAAAGAAGATTGTGGTATATATCAGGCGTCCCTGGTGGTCCAGTGGTTAAGAATCTGCCTGCCAATGCAGGGGACATGGGTTCGAGCCCTGGTCCGGGGAGATCCCACATGCTGCAGAGCAACTAAGCCCGTGCACCACAACTACTGAGATCTGCGCTCTAGAGCCCTCGAGCCACAACTACTGAAGCCCATGCTCCACAATAAGAGAAGCCACCGCAATGAGAAGCCGATGCACTGCAACGCAGAGTAGCCCCCGCTCGCTGCAACTAGAGAAAGCCCACGCGCAGCAGCGAAGACCCAACGCAGCCAAAAAAAAAAGATTGTGGTATACACACACACACACACACAATGGAATACTACTCAGCCATAAGTAAGAGTGAAATTTTGCCATTTGCAGCAACATGAATGGACCTGGAGGGCATTATGCTAGAAAAACACCATTCTTTACTCAAGGGCTGTACAAAAGGCAGGCTATATTTGGCCTATAGGCCATAGTTTACTGACCCCTGCTCTGTAAAGTCTGTATTCCCAGTAAATGTAATAAGTGCCTGTTTTCCCCCAAACTTTGCAACCAGTAAGTAAGAACTTTAAAAAATTTGTCCAGTTTGAAATTACATTTTTTCAACTTTGAACATTAGGACAGTGAAATACCTTTTCATGATTATAGGCCATTTATATTTCATCGTTGAAAACTTGTTGTTCATGTTCTTTTTTCATTTTTATTGCAATAAAATTCTCATTCCAACAGTCACCCTGTGTACCAAAAAGAGTTCAAAGTCCTTTTTTGTGGCTCTGTCTACTTCTTTAGAATTATTTTCCACTGCATTCTCCCACACATCCAACATTCCTTCCATATTGAAAGACCTGTCATTGCCTGATAGAACTGTGTTTTCTCAAGCTTCTCTACATATGTGTACCAGATATCATTCATTTTCTGTTGCCTTTTCTCCATTTTCCCTTCTACTATAACTCTTATTTATCCTTCAAGATGCAGATCAAGGATCATTTCCTCCTCTTTGGTTCTACACCATTCTTAACTCTGCCATAAAACCTATTACACTATGTTACTAACTGTTGTTTACAGTTGTCTTTCTCCCTACTGGGCTGAAAGCTTGTTGAGAAATGGTATTGTAATTGATCTCTCTTTTCACAACTTAATAGGCACTGATTATTTGTTGACTGAATGAGTTCAAGATAATAGTAGTGTTAATAATATTAACAAAGTAATATGTGCCAGACACATAAATATCAGAGACAAATTTGTGTAATAATATTCCTTATAAAATGCTTATCATAATGAACAATTGAATTTTGAAGAAGCTATCTCAGATAGTAAAATTTCATTAAAGAAAATAACCACTAAGATTTTTATTCCCTGACAAAACTAAGTATATCAAACATTGGATTTAAAAGCTTGTCTTTTTGCCTAAAGTCTTAAAATAATTTATTTAAATAATTGCCACTAGTTATAGCTATGATTTCCAATTCAAGAAAATTTGCTTGTACTAGAAAACTGAGAAAATTAAAATACAAAAAAGAATATTCATCAGCCATGTCTGTTTTGTAATCTATTTTTGTTACTGTTTTGAAAGAACAGTAAGTTCTTTCTTTCAAAATCTCCTTTGTAACTTGACTAAGATACATTTTGGATTAATCTTTTATTTTGCTTTATTTCCAAAGGACATCCATTACCTTGCACTAGATAAGGGCGAATTGGCACTAGCTGAAATGGCAAGAAAGAGAGCTAGTGACATTGATGCAGAATCAATAACCTCTGGAGTTGGTAAGATATAATGCTGTTTTTTTTAAAGTACTTTTTATTTTAATCAATACTTATTCAGTATCACTTCTATTTACATTTGTAGGGCATGGCTGGTTAATTTGAATTACTTTCTTTGTGAAGACAGTGTCTTTTTTTAGAAAAAACAAGAATTAAGCCTGGGTAAATAGTACAGTATGGATATTTAGCTTGGAATTGTGTTAATATGCAAATTAATAATCAGTAATTAATAACTACTTAGCAAAAAGTTAAAAAGTCATTGTTCTTTTCATAAGATTTTAAGGAAAACAGTTTATTATTATTAGTGCTATTATTAAAATTAACCAACACAGGAACTTATATAATCCTTTATTTTTATACATAGACGTGTCACATCTCAGAAGAATTCCTTCCTATATCAGACAAAGTACTTCACGTGAAATTTAGGTTTGATGGGTGATTTTTTTTTTAATTTAGAAGCCACTAGATTCATTTTACTGTGAGTCTTCCAAAGAAGATAAATCAAAAGCCTAAATTGAATCTAAAAGTCCATTCAAAAATTTATAATATAGAAAAATGATGTCTTTAAAAACTATAATATCAGCATGAGTTTCCTTTTTCTAAACTCAGTTTATCCTAATGTGACTAACTCTGAAAGTACTGATCTCTGGGCATCCCAATTTCTATTGTTCCTGGTATATCCTATTCCTAAATTAGGCAGAGGACCCTCAGAAATTGTAATAGAATTTATTTCTTCATGGAACTCCTATAAAACAGAGAGGTTTCAGTAAGGTTTCCAGTTGGTAAGTTGCTTGAAAATATTATAACATTGATTATCCATTGATGGATCATCTTGTGCTTTGTTTTTGTTTTTTTTTTTAATTTATTTATTTATTTTGGCTGTGTTGGGTCTTCGTTTCTGTGCGAGGGCTTTCTCTAGTTGCGGCAAGCGGGGGCCACTCTTCATCGCGGTGTGCGGGCCTCTCACTGTCATGGCCTCTCTTGTTGCGGAGCACAGGCTCCAGACGCGCAGGCTCAGTAGTTGTGGCTCACGGGCCTAGTTGCTCTGCGGCATGTGGGATCTTCCCAGACCAGGGCTCGAACCCGTGTTCCCTGCATTGGCAGGCAGATTCTCAACCACTGCGCCACCAGGGAAGCCCTTGTGCTTTGTTTTTGTAACATTGGCAGCCAAAAGGAGCAATTGTCAGCTTCTCTCTAACATCACCATCAGAGATCCCAGTCTTCCAGCTGGTACTGAAGGACTCAAAGCCATACTACCAGGGTAGCTCTAAAGCTGAATACCAAAGCTGACAGTTGTTTACCAGAAAGATGATTTTGTTCTCCCTCCCCCACCCTGAAAAAGTTCCAAACTGATCAAACCCAAAAGATGCATAGACCACTTTCAAATCTTCATTCCTAATGGATAAAGGATATTCAATATTAATATAATATTAGATAAGAGTAACTTCAGTTGACCTATCAATGTATATTGTTAACTTGCTAAGGATAGTGATGTGCATCCCAATAAAAACAATAATAGCTAATATTTACTGAATGTTTACTGTGGGCCATGCACTATTCTAAGTTAACCTACATTTACTAATTTAAGCCTCACCATAATTCTTTGAGGTAGGTACAGTTTATATTTGTGATAAGTCACTTATAACTAAATAATGAAACCATACCATATTAATAGGAATTGCGGTGTTACATCATGGGGATACAAACATCCTCCATCCCCATCCCTCTTGCCATTTAGGAAACACAGTAGGAGGTTAATTCATAGCAAATTTTATCAGAATTTTCCTTAGTTGTCATGTACCCTGCCTTTTCCACCAGGGTTTCAGATATAATGGAGGCAATTTTTGCATTTTAAAGCTATTTAAATTTACTAAGAGTGAAAGGAATATGAAGAGATTACCACGAAATTTCAGAAAAATGAAGAAACTCCACTATTCACCAAAATGCATCCTGTGCCCTGTGTATATTCTGATCAGGTTACCTAGGCCAGCTGATAATTCCTAGCCAAAGAGCTTGGTGTTCCCCCTTTGAGCCCTGCCTCATTTCTAGTAAAGACCTTTTTTTCACTGAAACCCTGTTACTCCCCATTTCTCAGCTGTTTTTTCAGGCCTTATCCTTTGGCTTTGATTACTATCTCTTGTCAAAGATCCATTTAATAACAACAGTAACTATCAAGAGGTGAACACCTTAGATAAGTGTTCTACTCCACTTTTGTTCCAGAAAACTAGGGTGGCTCCCACTTACATTTAGCAGACAGAAAAAAAGAATCAGCAAACTTTAAGATACAACATTTAAAATCATTGAGTCTGAGGAGCAAAAGGAAAAAAGATTAAGTGAAATGGTCCTAAAGGACTTATGGGACACTCTCAAGCATACCAACAACTATGGGAGTCTCAGAAGGATAAGTGAGAAAGAGACAGAGAGACTATTTGAAGAAATAATGACCGGAAACTTCCCAAATTTGAGGAAAGAGATGGATCTACAAATCCAGCCTCAGTGAACTCCAAATACAATCAACCAGGGGAGAGACCCATGCTAGGACAAATTATAATCAAACTATCAAAAGCTTTTCAGCTTGAAAAAAGCATCTTGAAAGCAGCAAGAGAAAAGCAACTTATCATATACAAGGTATCCTCAATAATATTATCAGCAAGCTTCTAGTAGAAGAAACCTTGGAGGCCTGAGGCAATAAAATGACATATTTAAAGTGCTGAAACAAAAAAGAATGTCAATGGAGAATTCTATATCCAGCAAAACTTTCCCTCAAAAATGAGGCAGAAATTTAGACATTCCTAGCTAAATAAAAGCTGAGGGAGTTCATTACCTTCCCTAAAAGTAATGCTAAAGGGAGTCCTACAGGTTGAAATGAAAGGATCCTAGATAGCAACTTGAACCCATATGAAGAATGTAAAGATCTCCAATAAAGATTAATACATGGACAAATATAAAAACAATTATTATTATAATATTTTACTACACTTTTTATTTTCAACAGGAATTAAAAGACAAATGCATAGAAAATAATTATAAATCTGTTAGTAGGTACACAGTATATAAAGATGTAATTTGTGACCTCAATAACATAAAGTTGGGGGACAGGAACACAACTTATAGGAGTAGAGTTTTGTATGCAATTTAAGTTAACTTGGTATCCATTCAAATCAGATTATTATAGTTTAGGATGTTATATGTAATCCCCATAGTAACTACAAAGAAAATAACTATAGAATATACACAATGGAAATTCAGACGTTTCACTACAAAATATCAACTAAACACAAAAGAAGGCAGTAATGGAGGAAATTAGGAGGAAAAAAGCTATAAGGGGGAAAAAGGCTTTAAGACATACAGAAATTAAATAACAAAATGGGAAAAGTCCTTCCCTATCAGTAGTTATTTTAAATATAATGGAATAAACTCTCCAGTCAAGTCTGCACAGAGCAAAGAGGTTGTAGATAGGACTTGACCAGTGAGTTTATGTGGATGAGGATAAGTGAAAGACACCCATCTCAAAAGAGCTAAAGTAAAAATAGGAATGTCATTGGGATCATGGGATATATGCTAGTACCAAAGGATAGGAATACAGGTGTACCTGAGACATAGCTGGAACCAGAAACTTAAAAGCTGTTTGGACTTTCTTCAATATTTTCTTTCTCCAAAGACCATTTTCATCTTTTCAAGTTTTTAAGGCAGTAAGCAAGTTTGCCAGTAGGACTCAAACTTTGCATCCTTTAGTTGAGGCATGCAGAGGGAAAAATGATTCTCATTCTTGTTCCAGAATTTCCAGAGAAGGACTTTGATTCAGCTGGTTTCCTTACCCAAGTTGTTCCCATCAACTATGGCCAGAGGGCTGGGTCACATAGCTTCAAGAAAAAGGCTCCCACAATTGGATATGATATGGGGGTCAGTTTTTAGGACAAGGGTATTAGGCAGATAATCCTATAGACATCTACTTCAGAGGTAAAGGAAAGAACCAAACATGACTCCATCCTGCAGGCCAGCAAGATCACCTTTAAAAGAAAGAAAATAGGTGTACTTTCAGGTATTCTGATTCAAGGCTCTTAGAAGACAAGCTGTCCCACAATCATTTGAATATCTAAGACAAGGGAAGGATCAGCACCGTATATCAGGATTTGAGCTGAAGAGACTTCCGAGGAAAGAAATAAGGAATGAGAAATAAAGGATACAGAACCTTGGGGAAACAAACACATAGAGCTGTTCCACTACCCATTCACTCACTCCTCAAACCATGCCTATCTGGCTGCTATCAAATTATTCCACCAAAACAGTTTTCACAATGTTACAGTGACTCCCCTCTCCCTACCCCACCATGACAGTAAATTGAGTAGGCATTTTTAAGTCCTCAACTTACATAACCTTTACAACAGTAGTTAAATATTATTCACTACTCCCTCCATGTCGAAATTGTCTTCTCGTGATTTCTCTGACATCATTCTTGCATGATTTTCTTCCTAACATTTTTCCAGCCATTCCTTCTCAGTTTCCTTTATTGCTTTGTCTTTATCAGACTTCTGTAAATTAACCAAATGCAGCAATCTGGGGAGGGTTTCAAGAAAAACAACTGAATTTCATGTAAGAACAGAAAGTTCTATAGTGTTGTTGGGGTTCTTTTAATATTTATTTATTTATTTATTTTGGCTGCACTGGGTCTTAGTTGCAGCATGTGGGATCTTGCTGCGGCCTGTTTAGTTGTGGCAGGTGGACTTCTTAGTTGTGGCATGGGAACTCCTAGTTGCGGCATGCATGTGGGATCTAGTTCTCCGACCAGGGATTGAACCCAGGCCCCCTGCGTTGGGAGCGTGGAGTCTTACATACTGGACTACCGGGGAAGTTCTTCGTAGTGTTTTAACTTGCCCTTTTCCCATCTGCCCCACCACCCAGCTCCACAGTAGCCTTGAAAACCACAGCCCATAATCCTGGTGAAAATCAACAGCTCCAGGAGCCAGCAGAGAGTAAAGAACAGGATTGGAGGTCCTTCAAAGTCCCAATCCCAGATAACTATCATTATTTGACTCATGGTTCCTTGGAAGACCTCTTGTGTAAACCTGTCTTTATTTGACCTGACTGGAAGCTCACTCTTTGTGAAAAAGCCTTTTCCCCAGGGTGCTTTGTGGAAAACTATTACAGGCAGTTGTTTAAGATTTTGGCTGCCTGAGAAGGTAAATAACTGCTGGAGCAAACAATAAGCCAACCAAAAAGCTAAAAAGGAAATTCTGGAGAATAAGCTGTCCATAGGAGATTTGAAAAGCTCGAAAATCTTTCTGGGACTGTGTATACTACTGTGTGCATGCCCAGGACTGTGTGCATTCTTAGGAAATATCTGAGATGGTCACCTAAATTCTCACCTCTGGCTGATCTGGAGGCTCTATGCATGCAAGCAGTGGAGGCTAAAGCTGAGTTGTAAAATGCCTAGCTGAGCATTCAAGGGGTTCCCTGACACACATACAGAACCCCCACCCAAAAAGATTCCAAGATATACTGGTTCTAGGATTAAAAATCTTTATCCAATCTGTAGATGACTGTTTAGGTAACTGAAAAGAGATTTCAGTGGCTGCACACAACAAGGAATATAGACTTTACAGAATGAGTTCAAAAGTTACCAAACAAGCAACAAATAGCAACAACAAACCTTGGAGAAGAGTGATTTACAGAGTTGCCACATTATATTTAAATACATTAAATAATACATTTAACATTTACACATTTATTAAATATTTATAATATTTAAACATATTACTTAAATGCAGTTTTTCATCAAAATTTTGTTTTTTTAATTAAATTTAATTTTTATTTTATATTGGAGTATAGTTGATTTACAATGTTGTGTTAGTTTCAGGTGTACAGGAAAGTGATTCAATTATAAACATACATATATCCATTCTTTTTCAAATTCTTTTCCCATATAGGTTATTACAGAATATTGAGTAGAGTTCCCTGTGCTATACAGTACATCCTTGTTGATTACATATTTTATATATAGTGGTGTATATATTAACCCCAAATGCACAAGGTTTCTGTGTATTAATTTTGTATCCTGAAACTTTACCGAATTTATTGATGAGCTCTAGTAGTTTTCTGGTAACATATTAGGACTTTCTATGTGTACTATCATGTTATCTGCAAAGAGTGGCAGTCTTATTCTTTTTTTCCAATTTGGATTCCTTTTGTTTCTTTTTCTTCTCTGATTGCTGTGTCTAGGACTTCCAAAACTATGTTGAATAAAAGTGGTCAGAGTGGATATCTTTGTCTTGTTCCTGTTTCAGTTTTTCACCATGGAGAATGATGTTAGCTGTGGGTTTTTCATATATGGCTTTTTTTATGTTGAGGTAAGTTCCCTCTATGCCCACTTTCCGGAGAGTTTTTATCATAAATCGTTGTTGAATTTTATCAAAAGCTTTTTCTGCATACGGATTTTATTCTTCAATTTGTTAATGTGGTGTATCATATTTATTGATTTACAGATATTGAAGAATCCTTGCATCCCTGGGATAAATCCCACTTGATCATGGTGTATGATCCTTTTAATGTATTCAGTTAGGATTTGGTTTGTTAGTATTTTGTTGAGGATTTTTGCATCTATGTTCATCAGTGATATTGGCCTGTAATTTTCTTTTTTTGTGGTATCTTTGGTTTCAGTATCAGGGTGGCAGTGGCCTCATAGAATGAGTTTGGGAGTGTTCCTTCCTCTGCAATGTTAACTCTTCTTTAAATGTTTGATAGAATTTGCCTGAGAAGCCATCTGATCCTGGACTTTTGTTTGTTGGAAGTTTTTAAATCACAGTTTCAATTTCAGTACTTGTAATTGGTTTGTTCATATTTTCTATTTCCTCCTGGTTCAGTCTTGGAAGGTTGTACCTTTCTAAGAATTTGTCCATTTCTTCTAGGTTGTCCATTATGTTGATGTATAGTTGCTTGTAGTCTCTTATGGTCCTTTGTATTTCTGTGGTGTCTGTTGTAACTTCTTTTTCATTTCTGATTTTATTGATTTGAGCCCTCCCTTTTTTTCTTCATGAGTCAATTTTGTTTATCTCTTTGAAGAACCAGCTTTTTAGTTTCACTGATCTTTTCTATTGTTTTTTTCTTCTCTATTTCATTTATTTCTGCTCTGATCTTTAATGATTTCTTTCCTTCTACTAACTTTGTGTTTTGTTTGTTCTTCTTTCTCTAGTTACTTTAGGTGTAAGGTTAGGTTATTTATTGGGGATTTTTCTTCTTTCCTGATGTAAGATTGTATTGCTATAAACTTCCCTCTTAGAACTGTTTTTGCTGCATCCCATAGTTTTGGATTGTCATGTTTTCATTGTCATTTGTCTCTAGGTATTTTTTAGTTTCCTCTTTGATTTATTCAGTGATCCATTGGTTGTTTAGTAACATATTGTTTGACCTCCATGTGCTTGTGTTGTTTTCTTTGTTGCTTGTAGTTGATTTCTAATCACATAGTGCTGTGGTTGGAAAAGATGCTTGATGTGATTTCAATTTACTTAAATTTACCGAGGCTCACTTTGTGGCTCAGCATGTGATCTATCCTGGAGAATGTTCCATTTGCACTTAAGAAGAATGTGTATTCTGTTGCTTTTGGATGGAATGTTCTATAAATATCAATTAAGTCCATCTGATCTAATATGTTCCCTGTTGATTTTCTGTCTGGAAGAGCTGTCCATTGATGTCAGTGGGTGTTAAAGTACTCTACTATTATTGTGTTACTGTTGATTTCTCCTTTCATGGATGTTAGCATTTGCCTTATGTATTGAGGTGCTCCTATTTTGGGTGCATATATATTTACAATTGTTATATTTGCTTCTTGTATTGATCTCTTGATCATTTTGTAGTGTCCTTCCTTGTCCCTTGTAACAGTCTTTATTTTAAAGTCTATTTTGTCTGATATGAGTATTGCTACTCCTGATTTCTTTTGATTTACATTTGCATGGAGTATCTTTTTCCATCCCCTCACTTTCAATCTGTATGTGTCCCTAGATCTGAAGTGGGTCTCTTTTAGACAGCATATATACGGGTCTTGTTTTTGTATCCATTCAGCAAGCCTGTGTCTCTTGGTTGGAGCATTTGATCCATTTATATTTTAGGTAATTATCCATATGTATGTTCTTATTGCCATTTTGTTAATTTTGGATTTGTTTTTGTAGGTCTTTTTTCTTTGCTTCCTCTTTTGTTCTCTTCTCTTGGGATTTGATGACTATTTCTAGTATTGTGTTTGGACTGCTTTTTCTTTTTTGTGTTTGTATCTGTTGTAGATTTTTGGTGTGCAGTTCCCATGAAGTTTTGATACCGCAGTCTACATATATACAAGATTATTTCAAGTTGCTGCTCTCTTAATTTCAAAGGCATTTCCAATATCCTGCATTTGTACTGTCCTCTTCTCACGATTGCTGGTTTTGATATCATATTTGTGTGTGGAGTCTTTCCTACCTTTAGCTTTCCCATTCGTAATTTTCTTGTTTCTGATTGTGGCCTTTTCTTTTCCACCTAGAAAAGTTCCTTTAGCATTTGTTGTAAGGCTGGTTTGGTGATGCTGAATTCTCTTAGCTCTTGCTTGTCTATGAAGCTTTTAATTTCTGTCAAATCTGAATGAAAGCCTCACTGGGTAAAGTATTCTCGGTTGCAGGTTTTTCCTTTTCATCACTTTAAATATATGGTGCCACTCCCTTCTGGCCTACTGAGTTCCCACTGAAAAATCAGCTGATATCCTAATGGGGATTCTGTTGTATGTTGTTTGTTGCTTCTGCCTTGTTGCTTTTAATATTTTCTCTTTGTCTTTAATATTTTTTAGTTTGATTAATATGTCTTAGAATGTTCCTCCTTGAGTTTATCTTGCCTGGGACTCTGCACTTCCTGGACTTGAGTGAGTCTTTCCTTTCCCACGTTAGGGGAGTTTTCAGCTGTAAGCTCTTCAAATATTTTCTCAGGCCCTTCCCCTCTGTCTTCTCCTTCTGGGACGCCTGTAATGCAAATGTTGGTGTGTTTAATGTTATCCCAGAGGTCTCTGAGACTGTCCTCATCTTTTTTTTCATTCCTTTTTCTTTATTCTGTTCTGCAGCAGTGATTTCCACCACTCTGTCTTCCAACTCACTTATTCGTTTTTCTGCCTCGTTTATTCTGCTGTTGATTCCCTGTAGTATATTTTTCATTTCGGTTATTATATTGTTCATCTCTGTTTGTTAAGTCTTCTAGCTCTTTGTTAAACATATCTTGTATCTTCTTGGTTTGTACCTCCATTCTTTTTCCGAGATCTTGGATCATGTTTACTATCATTACTTGGAATTCTTTTTCAGGTAGACTGCCTATCTCCACTTCACTTAATTGTTCTTCTGGGATTTTATCTAGTTCCTTTGTCTGGACCATAGACATTTGTCTGGACAATGTCTCTGTCGTTTCATTTTGTCTAACTTTCTGTGTTTGTGGTTTCCTTTCCACTGGCTGCAGAGTTGTAGTTCCTATTGCTTCTGGTGTTTGCCTCCTGTTGGGTGAGGTTGGTTCAGGGGCTTGTGCAGGCTTCCTAGTGGGAGGGACCGATGCCTGCCCACTGGTAGGGGGAGCTGGGTCTTGTCCCTCTGGTGGTCATGGTCATGTCACGGGGTGTGTTTAGAGGTGGCTGTGAGCTCAGTACAACTTAGGCAGCCTGTCTGCTGATGGGTGGGGCTGTGTTCCCACCCTGCTGGTTGTTTGGCCTGAGGTGTCCCAGCACCGGAGCTGCAGGCTGTTGGGTGGGGCCAGGTCTTGGTGCCAAAATGGCGACCTCCAGGAGCGCTCACACCCATCAGTATTTCCTGGGACCTCCGTCACCAGTGTTCTTGCCCCCACAGTGAGCCACAGCTGACCCCTGCTTCCCCAGGACACTCTCCAAGACCTGCAGGTGAGTTTAGCCCTGGCTCCTGCTTTGTGTGGGTCCCAGTGCATGTGAAACCTTGTGTGCGCCTTCCAAGAGTGGAGTCTCTGTTTCCCCCAGTCCTGCGGAGCTCCTGCATTCAAGGCCCGCTGGCCTTCAAAGCCAAATGCTCTAGCCTAAATGGGGATGTGGCTCAGAACTCACTCCTGTGGGAGAACCTCTGTGATATATTTTCCAGTTTGTGGGTCGCCCACTCGGTGGGTATGGGATTTGATTATATCATGAAAGTGCCCCTCCTACCATCTGGTTGTGGTTTCTTCTTTGTCTTTGGATGTAAAATATCTTTTTTGGTAGGTTCCAATCTTTTTTGTCGGTGGTTGTTTAGCAGTTAGTTGTGATTTTGGTGTTTTCATGAGGGGGTGAGCTCAACTTCTTCTACTTTGCCATCTTGTCCACAATCAAGGGGCTGCTTTTAGTTTGGATGCTTTATGCCTCTTTCCTCAGCATGTGCTGGCTGTTATCCCCTTGAAATAGGGGTGTACAGGTGTGGCGGCCTGTGCATGCTCCCAGGATGGCAGGTACAGCAACCTGCACCTGTGCCCACATCTCTTAGTGGAGGCGGCTGCCTGCGCACTCCCACAACAGCAGGAGCAGTGATTGGCGCCTGTTCTCATGTCTCTTGGTGGTGGCAGCTCACACACTCCCAGGACAGTGAGGGCAGTGACTAGCGTCTTCTTGTGGGTCTCATAGCAGCAGCAGTGGTCCATGCACTCATGGGACAGTGGGGGTAGTGATTGGCACCTACTTGCAGGACTCTTAGTGGTGGCAGCAGCATATGCCCATCTCTGGAACCCAGGATGGCACTGATGGCTCGCACCCACCCCCGGAGCTCATGTAGATGGTGTCCTGTTGCCTGAGAGTGCACACAGAGAAAGAGGCTCCTATGGAGGTCCCACTCCCACCCCTCTCCCTCGCACCCCCAATGGAGCCTTGCCTCTGTGGCGGGCCCTAGCTTCTTCTGAATGTACCCTTAGTTGCCACACTCCAGCCTCTTCAGGCTGTGTCCATACAGCCAACTGTGGTCCTCTCCCAGGTCTGAGCTCCAAAGCCTGAGCTTCAGCACCCAGCCCCTGCCTGCACCAATGGTTGAGCGTCTGAGGCTGAGGAGCACAGGGTGGCAGTACCAACCATTTCTGCATGTCATTCTTCATTTTGCCTACTGCAGACTGGTTGCTGCGCTCTCCTCTGAGGCTCCAAAGCCACTCCTCCATCCAGGCTGATCTCCCCACCAGTGAGGGGACTTCCCAGGGTGCAGGAACCTGTCCTCCTTCACAGCTCCATCCCTGGGGCACAGGTCCTGTCCCGATTCCTTTCGCTCTTTTTCTTTTTTCTTTTGTCCTACCCAGTTACGTGGAGGTTTTCTTGCCCTTTTGGAAGTTTGAGGTCTTCTGCCAGCGTTCAGTAGATGTTCTGTACAAATCATTCCACTTGTAGATGTATTTTTTATGTATTTGTCGGAGGCAGTAAGCTCCACTTCCTGCTCCTCTGCCATCTTGATCCCCCCCTTAACACAATTTTGAACAAAAAATTGTAAGACATTTAATGAAATAAAGTATGACCCATAAACAGTAAAAAAAAAAAAAAAAAAGCAATCAGTAGAAACAGACTCTGAGGAAGCCCAGATGTTGGACTTAATAAACAGAGACTAAATTGAATCCATAGCACTTGGTATAGACCTTTGCACAATAAGTAACTCAATAAGTATTTGTTGAATGAATGAATACAGGAGTGCATGAGGAAAGAGTTATAATACAAAATTAAAATGGGAAAAAAAAGGAAAAGTAGAAAATTTAAGAAGTCAGTGAGCAGACGGTTTTTCAGGGGAAAAAAGCCTTTTAAGCATAGATAATTTGTATATCCCTGTACCAATCCACACTGTCTTTCGTCACAAAATTTGTGTAAGAAATACCTAATAGATATCTTCCCCTGCCTTGTTTTTCTTCAAAATTTCCTTAGCTGTTCATGTGCTATGTTCTGCCATATGAACTTCACTGAGAATTACCTTGTCAAGTTTCATGAAAACTTCACAGGTATTTTAAGTGAAATTGCATTAAGCTAACATTGTCATCCTTACAGTATTGAATATTCCTGTCATGAATGTGGCATACTCTCCTTTTATCAGGTCTTTGACTGTCTTTAATGATGTTCATTAATTTCTCATAATTGTCCTGCACATCTTTTATTTATATTTATTCCTATGACCTTATTTTCTGTTGATATTATGTTTCTTTTTTATTGATTTTCAACTTTAATGAGATATAATTGACATACAACATTGTGTAAATTAAGATGCACAATGTGTTTTTGATACACTTATATATTGCAATATGATTACCACCATAGTGTTGGCTAACACCTCCATCACATCAGATAATTACCATTTCTTTTTTGGTGTGAGAATAAACTCTACTCTCTTAGTGATTTTTAATAAAGCGATACAGTACTGTTAACTATAATCACAATGTTGTGCGTTAGGTACCCAGAACTTATTCATCTTATAACTGGAAATGTGTACCTTTTGACCAACATCTCCCCAATTCCCTTACCCCTCAGCCCCTGGTAACCACCATTGTATTCTATTTCTACGAGATCAGCTTTTTAAGATCCACATATAAGTGGTATTAAGTACTATCTGTCTTCCTCTGTCTCACTTATTTCATTTAACATAATGCTTTCAAGGTCCATCCAAATGCCACAAATGGCAGGATTTCCTTCTCCTCATGGTTGAAGAATATTCCATTGTATGTAGTTATATACACACACAGCCTCTTCTTTATCCACTCATCCGTTGAGGGACATTTAGGTTGTTTCTGTGTCTTGGTTATTGTGAATAATGCTGCAGTAAACAAGGGAGTGCAGATATCTTTTCAATATCCATTTAATTGCCTTTGTATATATACCCAGATGTGGAATTTCTGGATTGTATGGTAGTCCTATTTGTAATTTTTTGAGGAACTTCCATACTGTTTTCCATATTGCCTGTACCAGTGTACATTCTCACCAACAGTGCACAAGGGTTCTCGTTTCTCCATGTCATCACCAACACTTATTATCTCTTCTCTTTTTGATGATAGCCATTCTAAAAAGTGCAAGATGATAACTCATTGTGGGTTTGATTTGCATTTTCCCTGGTTAAAAGTAGTGTTGAGCACCTTTTCGTGAACATGTTGGCCATTTGTATGTCTCTCTAGGAAAAATGCCTATTCAGGTCTTCTGCCGATATTTTCAATTGTTTTTACTGTTTCTTTTGCTGCACAGAAGCTTTTAAGTTTGATGTAGTTCCACTTATTTATCTTTGTCGCTCGTGCTTTTGCTGTCATTTCAAAAATAATGATTGCCAAGACCAGTGTCACAGAGCTTTTTCCCTATAGTTTTCTTCTAGGAGCTTTATGTTTGCAGTTCTTATGTTTAAGTCTAATCCATTTTGAGTCAATTTTTGTGAGTGGTGTAAGATAAGGGTGCAATTTCACTTCTCTGCATGCAGTTATCCAGTTTTCCCACTAACATTTATTGAAGAGACTATCCTTTCCCTGTTGAGTATTCTTGACTCCCTTGTCAGATATTAGCTGATGTATCTATCTATTCTATTCCATTGATCTACATGTCTATTTTTATGCCAGTACCATACTGTTTTGATTACTATAGCTTTATAGTATAGTTTGAAATCAGGAAGTGTGCTGCCTCCAGCTTTGTTCTTTGTCAGGATTTGTCTATTCAAGGATTTTTGTGGTTCCACACAAATTTAAGGATTGTTTTTCCTATTTCTGTGAAAAATACCATTGGAACTTTTTATAGGGCTTGCATTGAATCTGTAGATAGCTTGGGGTAGTATGGTCATTTTAACAGTATTAATTCTTCTAATCCATGAAGATGGGCTATCTTTCCATTTGTGTCATTTTCAATTTCTTTCATCAAAGTCTTATAGTTTTCAGTGTATAGATCTTTAATATCTGTGGTTAAATTTATTCTCATTTTTTATGCAGTTGTAAATGGGACTGCTTTCTTAATTTCTCTTTCTCATAATTCATTACTAGTATATAGAAACTCAGCTGATTTTTGTTTATTGATTTTGTATTCTCTAACTTTACTGAATTATTTTATTAGTTCCAACATTTTTTTTGGTGGCCTCTTTAGTTTCTCCATATAATATCATGTCATCTGCAAAATGAGCCAGTTTTACTTCTTCCTTTCTGAATTTAATGCCTTTTATTTCTTTTTCTTGCCTGATTGCTCTAGCTAGGACCTCCAATACAATGTTGAATCAAACTTGCCAGGGTAAAATGAGCTTCATTGGTAGTGTGCTAGTGGTGGTATAATGCCACCACAATGTTAAGTATGTAACAGTCAAGGCTGCTGTAGCCAGAGACCACAATGATTTAAGAAAGAATTTTATTGGGAGGTGGTAAGGACTGGTAAGGCATCCTGGTATCAGATTACTAGGCTCCTTCTATCATGTTGTTTTGTTATATCTAGGGTATTTTTTCTGTATCTTTGAAGATTTACAGTCCTGCCTTCAAGAAAGAGGAAAAAGAAGGAAGGCACACTCTTTTCTCATTTAGGTACAACCCAGGAGTTGTTACACATCACTTCTACTCGTATCCCATTGGACAGATCCTGGTCACGAAGCTACACCTAACTGTAAGAAAGTCTGGGAACTATCTTAATTGAGGTGAGCATACACCCAGCAAAACACCTATAACTAAAAGCAATCACCACTTAGGGGGAAAGCTACAAGTTCATCTGTTACAATGAATTTTGAAGAATAGTATTTAGAAGAAGAAAATAAGCAAAATGGGGGGACAACTTCCTCTATATAATCCTCATATGCACAGAAATGGTAATAATTTAAAAACCCTATTCAAAAATAATTCCCAGCTGCAAGTAATGTGGCTGTCTGAATATTAAGAAATTCTTCCAAGTGCATTATATTTCCAAATACACTTATCATATATGATCTTTCAGATACTATGCTATAAAAGGCTGTAGCTTTGTAAGTTGCCATCTCCTTTTAAAATATATTTTAAAACTGATATGAAAGATTATTTGTGCATAGTGATGAACTTTAGAGCATACAATATTAAAAATATAGTACAAAGATTACTCATTATATTGGGGACTTCCCTGGCTGTCCAGTGGTTAAGACTCCACGCTTCCACTGCAGGGGGCGCAGGTTCAATCCCTGGTCAGGGAACTAAGATCCTGCATGCTGCACAGTGTGGCAAAAAAAAAAAAAAAAAAAAATTACTCATTATATTCACCCAGAGATAACTGATAATATTAGTCGCTTATTTCTTTTTCTTATGCATATATTTAACAAAACTCAAGTCATTTATTTATCTTCCTTTTTGTTACCCAGTGGTATATTGTGCCTACATTCCCATGTCATTAAACACCATTCAAAAGCCTGAATTTTTTTGTAAGTTATCTTCTTCCTAAATGCCTTATTGGTTTTACTATAAAATCATGGTACCATTGTAAAAGTGTATAAAATTATACCTATAGACGATAAAAGCATGAAAGTTAAGACTCTCTTATACTTAAAATCTCATTAATATAAAATTATTCTAAAATTAAGCTACAAAAAGTTTTTAATTCTACAAAAATTTGAAGTTGTGGTTAACTGTTTACCTACATTGTGGTTTAGAAACTATATTACTTGTTTGACTTAGGAGATATATTCATACCAACCTACTTTTGGCTCTACTTTACCTATCTTATATTAATTGTGTCATGATGTCAGTTTTGACCTATACCTTCCCACCTCTAGGCATCTTTGCCAAAAGACATAACCCTAAACCCTTCATAATTATAAGTACATCAAAGACTAACTGCTTTGCTTAGCTGCAGAGATCTATACAAGACTGTATCACTTGTATAACTTAAAAGAGACTTAAAGTTTTCAGTAAAATTCCTAAGAATGCATGATTATCCAACCTTTGTTACTTTCTGTAGTGACATAATGTTGTCAATCACAGAATGTGACATATTAAATAATATCAATTCTTAATTACCTTACATATAGATTTTCTCTAAATTAGGTATTGATTTTCAGGTCAAACCTTTCTATCATTTAAATATTTAACATGCTTTTGAATTCTGAAATACTAAATCACAATATTATGAAACAAGGTGTCATCTTTTCAGGACTCACCTAGTCATAAATTGACAGTAACTTAGCAAAAGATAACAATAATCTTTTCCTATGGAGAAAGGTGCAAACATTAAACTCTTTGGGCTTTCCCCTACTTTTTCTCCTTTTCAGAAAGGAGTCAATGTCTCAAACCTTCTTCTCTGACTTACTTATTAGTTAGACTAGTAAACTGTGCTGATACAGGACAGAATTATTCCCAATTAAATTTTCTGCAAGTAAATAATGAAGAATTTTCCCTGAGGATTGGTATGTTATATTAAGAGTAGCTAATGAAACCATGAAGATAAGAATAAATGGAATATGTGCTAACTTGGCTAGTATGGAGTACAGCAAAAAAATCTTGTATCAATAATCCCGAAATGTGGATAGACAAATAGATTCATGCAGTACAATGCTACAAACTTTAAGAGTACTAAGGTGGCAGTCAGGAAAGCTGAGTTCTAGTTTTGGTTAAACTAGTCAAGACTAACCATCTGACATCTTAAGTCACTTTTTGGGGTCTCAGTTTGCTCAAGTGTAAAATAAGATATAACTAGAAGAGTCTAAGTCTTTTCAGCACTAAAATTCTATGTATATGATGACATATGATTAGACAGAACCCAAATTAAAACACTACAAAATTCTAGACAACATACAACTCTGTGAAAAAAAAATCATTTATGCATATCCACCTAATAGTACAAACCCATACTGAAAAAATAAGTTTGAATATTCTCTTAGAAGGTGAACTGCTTTATTCAAAAACACTTTTGGGGACTTCCCTGGCAGTGCAGTGGTTGAGACTTCGCCTTCCAGTGCAAGGGGTGTGAGTTTGATCCCTGGTCAGGGAGCTAAGATCCCACATGCCTCATGGCCAAAAAACCAAAACATAAAACAGAAGCAGTATTGTAACAAATTCAATAAAGACTTTAAAAGTGGTCCACATCAAAAAAAAATCTTAAAAAAAATACTTTTGAATTAAATCCTCTTAAATACTGCCTTTAAAAGACTTACTTTATGCTGAAATTTACTCTAGCATGAGACATAACATCAGGGTGTCCAAAGGAGCTAATACAGAAACTGAGTAACTTCTAAATAAACAGAATGATTTCACATATATTCGCTAACGAAAGTCATAAAATTATTGAACTTTAGAGCTGAATTTGGACCTCTTAACAGATATTTTACATGTATTAAATTCTCTTCATAATGTGTCAGAATTTATATCAATTCTTCCTATATTCTTACCATGTCCCCAAGATGTCTCTTTTCACAAAAGAAAGTATTTGTTATACAGTTGGTATATAAGGTTTATGAGTTAAAATCATGCATCTGCCTTATCAAAATTAAGTAGTATGTTTACCTGTTTTTAACCATTTTTATAGTTCACAAAATGGCTTCATGTAACCATAAATCTATATTCTCAATGGGAGTAAAGGAAGAGTCAGGGTTTTTCTAGTGACTTACATCCCTTAGGCTTAAAGAAAATAAAATGCCCTTCATTCCCAGGTCTAATCATCCTACAGTTTGCTATGGGGTAGAACTCAGTTTATAGCCGATCTACTTCAGCCCCCACAACAGACATACATACCTACAAAACTTTCAAGAAATACAGATGTCAGTAACTCATCAAGTATTCCAGTGATGCACTAGGGCTGGCTCCTGTGGCCTTCCAAGTGCCAATAAAGGGTATCTCTTCCCAATTCTAAGTTCAGGGACATCATGTTGGTAGCTCAAAACTGGCCATGGTAGGAATAATTTACACCACAGAAATCAAGAAACTGGTTGATTTGGGGACTTTTGTTTGGATTCGGTTTTTGAAGAGCTGGTTGTTAGTCATTTAATGGCACGTAACTGAGGTAATCCCAGGTTATGGTTCCTGAAGCCAAGTGTCCACTATCAGAGAAAAGACCTATAACTGTTCCTGATTCTACAACTCCTGGAACTGAATTTTTAACATTCATATATCCTTCTCCAGATGTATATAAGAGGGAGTAGGGTCCATATCATACATAATTTATTGCTTGTCTTTGAACCTATATAGCAATGTTGTCCAATAGAAATACAATGCAAGCCACATACATAACCTTAAATTTTCTACTATATGTTAAAAGTACATCTCAAATTAGATGTTAAATTTTCATCAGAAATACTTTATCTGTATTTAGATTTCATAAAATTTTCAGTTGAAGAAGTAATTTCATGTACCCAAGTTGGTCCATACATTCTTAAAAGTTTTACAATTACTAAACTGAGTATCAGTTTTTAAATTTAACATTTTTTAAATAAATTAAAAAAATTTTTCCTTAGTCTTACTAGCCATGTTTGGAGAGTTCAATAGCCACACATAGTAGTAGTTACCATATTGGACAGCAGCTGTACAGCATCAGCACCTCAGGGGTTTTCCAGAAGCTTGAGCCTTATGCTGTGCTAGCTTGATGAGTGGAATCAAATGGATTATTTCAGTTTTCAGTGCCTCAGTTTTCTGAGACAATAATAATCTTAGAGGAATAATCAATCAATAATTATAACTATTTAATAATAGACATTCTAATGATTGCAATAATCAGGAAATCACTCACATGATATAGCAGCTGCCACTTGTGGCATGTCAGCTTATTTAAAAACCAACTCATCAAGCAGTAGCTCATTTTGAAGAAGAGCTTAACCTTATTAGATGTTAGTAGCTATAAATGCTAAGCATTTATAGAGTTTTTCACCTTTAAAGGGCTTTACCAGTTGTAATTAATCTTATAACATAATAATGTATCATTCCTGTTAGTGAATTCCTGAGGTCAAAGAAGGCCTTTCTGCATAACAAAAACCTTCAATCTACTTGTCATATACTCTATATACTACAATGTATATAAATTAAAGTGTTAATACCTCATTCTTGAGAGTTGAACAAGACAAAATATTCACTTTAAGTAACTTCTGATCCTGAGTACAATAAACTAATCTCAACAGAGAAAAATGGTGCTTCTATTATAATGTTCATCACTTTTGTATTGTCTGTGAAACTAACAAGAGTCAAGCACAGCTTTCTTGATTATATAAAAAAGATTTTTAAATCCCATTTTTATGGTACTTAACTTCTAAACTGCCATCAGAAGTATAGTAACACCATCCATTTTTTATGGGCCTTCCCGTTTTCTAAGTGCTTACCTGCATCATTTTATTATCTCAGCAACCCTAAAAGATAAACAGGACAGATGTTATGCCCATTTTTTGGATGAAATTCAGAAAGGCTGAGTGCCTTGTTTACATAATTACATACTCATCAGTGCAACAGCTAGAGCCCGAATTCAGGTCTTATGATTTTAGCCACCATTTATCAAGTGCATACTATAAACTGGAGAATATGTTGAACACCATGCATTATCTCATTAAATGGTCACAGCAATCTTTTAGATGAAGAAAGTATGCTGCAGAAAGATTGTTACATATAAGTCCTTTTTTCTCAAAGCATGTGTTCGTAACTTCTCTACTGTGCTGAATCTAGAAATGGACTATTATCAGGGTAGGAGAATAAAGGAACCAATCTTCATCAAAAATAAAAATTACTATATACTAACACATTATTTACCCAGCATAGTGCTAAGCTCTGCAATTACTGTCATGTTTCACATTTATAACAACCAACCATAAGAGTTAAGTATTAGTTTTCCCGTTTATAAGTAAGGACAGAGACTCAAAGTGACAGAAGCAGAATTTAAAACCATTCCTATTTGCCTCCTAATCTCACACTCCGAACCACTCTGCCATTCTGCTTTTTTATTTCAAGTCCACTGTAATTTCCCATATTCCTTACTGCCTAATGTTACTTTTTACTTATTTTTTGAGTTGTTTTGCTTTTTGTGGGATTTCTTTTTTGGGGTTTTTTTTGGCATTAAAAAAAAGATAGGTTTTCTTTGTCATCTTTGTTTACCATATTATCCTAACAGTGCCAAACGCGAGCAGGTACACCATTTTCATAGCATAATGCAGGAAAGTAGCTTTGAGCAGTGTGTCATACAATCTCTAGAACAACTTTGAGCAGTGAGCTGGAAGATTATAGTACTACTGTGGAACTGAATTTCTTTACCTTAGCCTTTGAGCTGAACAGTTCATTCACCTATTCAGTGGTAAACTTCAGCAATTTCTTCAAAGTTAAAGGAAATTGACTTGTTCGTTCAGTAGGTATTTTGATTTAAAGATGTATTTATAATAACAAAGTATGAGATAGAGGCATTATTACAGTAAATTTGCTTATAATGTAGCTAAATAATTTACATTAGTGGAGACCATTAAGTGTGGGTGAAGAGTGATTGCTTCAGTCAGAAAAATTCTTTTTTTCTACATTACCTGAAATTCTTACAAACTTCTCATTTCATGTTGCCTTAGTAATCAGAAGTAAAAGTGTTTAGATCTTCATAACACTTTTTCATAACAAATGGCATGTTAACCTAAGCACTGTAAATACTTTGGGGCAAATTTGTTAAAATTCAATTAGTTCTTTTTTCTTTATTTTCTAAATTCCATAATTAGATAGTTACCGTGTTCCTGGTCAGACTGCCTCTAAGAAGGAAGTAAAACAAGTTTGTGCACATACATTCATATGCAGGGTCAAAGGTGAAGACAAAATGTGAAAGAGAAACATGTTGTTTCTAGTAAAACTCTTTCCGTATCTAGAATTAGGTGTACTCATAAATGTATGCACTATAATAATGTGTAGAGATGACTGTTTCATTATTTTTTTTATAAAATTTATAGTTTTTTCAAGCTAATAGTCTAGATATTTGGAATGCATTCATTTAAGCAGAAGAAATAGCTGGCAAATGTTTTATGTCAGGTGGTATGCATGTTAAGTTTATAACCTTTCTTCTCTTTATTCAATGTAAGTTAACTTGATGTGACAGGGTGTGATATATCACAGAGATGACTCAGGTCAGGAATTTCAAGAAATCTTAAAAACAATACCTTTTAAAAGGACTTAAATAAATAGTACTTAAAGATCTGTAGAGTATATAGTCTTTTTTTTTTTTTTTTTTTTTTTTTTTTACCCTGTTATCTATCAAAGAATTGAGTTCAACTGCTTAAACGTTTAGGAAAGTCTTTTACTCAGAAAAAAGTAAATATCTGCCAATTAGGGTAGGGGAGAAATCTCTAGGTTCCTTTACCGTTAGAGTGCCTACCAGCAGATACATCTGTTTATTTAGAATTTATACATCTATTTGTTGACCAAAAAATTCAATGATAAATTTATATTTCCATCACCTGCTTTTCCTTTTTTTCTGAAGCCTTTGCAGTTATATAGCTATCATTACAAACTCCTGTCCCAAAGCATGGGGTTTCAACGAAGAATATGGTTAGATCACAAGATTTGCTTCTAAAGGGCTGAATTTTGGTTCTATCATAGGAAAACAAGTGTGTACTTCAGTAAGTGGTAAAGTATGACATACATTTGGAGGAATGTACATACTGTAAGTTTTCAGCTCAGTAAACATACCCATATAACCAGCATCCAGATAATGGAAATGAACTTCATCAGCACTCTAAAAAGGCTCCCTTGTCCCAACTTCTCACGCCTCCAAAGGATAAACATTTCTGACTTCTAGTAGTACAAGTCAGTCTTACTTGATCTTGTAAGAGAATCATCTGTCCTTCTCTGGAAATAGGTTCACTCATAAATATATGTACTTTAGTAATGTACGGAGATGACTAGTAGGGTCTTTTTTGGGCAGGGCTGGGGTCCGACTTATTTCACGTAACATTACTTTTGTGAAATGCACCCATATTATTATGTATATTATTCCACTGTATATAGCAATATATAACAAAATGTAATCATTTTGTCACTGATGGATATTTCAGTTGTTTCCAGTTTGGGCTTTTATAAATGTTCTTCTAAATATCCTTTGTGAATATACCTATCCATTTCCGCATACATTCAACTTTAGTAGATACCTCCAAAGATTTCTTCAGTAGCTGAAACAATTTACATTTTTGTTATCAGTACATGAGAACTACAGTTTAGCCTCATCTTTGCCAACAGTTGTTATCCCCTGCCACCATTTTACTCATTCTGAAGGGTGGATAGTGGTATTACATTATAGATTTAATTTGTATTTCCCTGATGACTCAGGAAATTGAGCATCCAGTTACATGTTTATCAGAAATTTGAGTATGTTTTGTGAAGTGCCTGTCAAGACTTCTGATCATTATTCCATTGCATTATCATTCTTTTTTCTTATGATTTTTCAGGAGTCCTTTATATAATCCTGACATTACTGCAAATATTTTCTACCACTCTTGGGTTCCCTTTTTTGCTTTTTTAATATTGTATTTTGATGAGCAGAAGTTTTTAGTAGTAATGTGCTACATTTCCCATTTTTTTCCATTATGTTGATTACATTTTGTGCCCTGTTTAAAAAAGTTTGTAGAGATATGTTATGTTATAAAGAGATATCTTCTATTTTCTTTAAGATCTTTGTCTTACGTTTTTTTTAAGTCTTTATTGAATTTGTTACAATATTGCTTCTGTTTTATGTTTTGGTTTTTTGGCTGCAAGGCATGTAGGATCTTAGCTCTCTGACCAGGGATCAAACCCACACCTCCTGCATTGAAAGGCAAGTCTTAACCACTGGACCACCAGGGAAGTCCCTGTCTTACCTTTTATATTTAGATCTATAATCCATATAGAATTGGTTTTTGTATACACTGTTGGGCAGGGTTTTAAAAATGTGTGTTTTAACCAAATGGATATCCACAAGAACCAGCAGAACTTATTTTCATCCTTTCTCTATTGCACTGCAGTGGCACCTTTGTTGTAAATCAGGTAACTACACTATATCTATTATCATTGTTTCAATTACTATAGATTTGTAAAAGGTCTGGGTTTCTAGTTACGTAAGTCTTCTAGCTTTGTTTTTGTTCAGAATTGCCTTGACTATTCTTAGTCCTTTGCACTTTCATTTCCATTTTATAAACAACTGTCAATTTACACAAAAAATATTGTTAGGACTTTAATTGGGTTTGCATTGAATCTATAATCAGCTTATGAAGAACTGACATCTTGAGAACATTGAGTCTTCCACATGCTATATGTCTTTCCACTTATTTACTTTTTCCTAATATTTCATAATTTTCAATGCAGAGGTTCTTAAATTTATTTCTAAATATTTAGGATATTTATGCTATTGTTAATGGCATATTTTGTTTCATTTTCTGTATGCTTTTTTTTAATATAAGCATAAAATAAGTCTTAGTATATTTGTCTCATATGCACTGATTTAAAAAAAAAGGAGACTGAGCAGATACATAGAGCATCGAGAGGGAAATAAAGGGCGGCTCAGGAGGTTACTTGAGAGAGACTATGTTCCTTGAAACCAACAATCAAAACAAATAACCAATTTATAGTGGTCCTTGTCTAGTAGTGGCCCATACCTGAACCACCTGTGAATTGGTTTCTGTTGTCTATCTGATCTCTGGTTTTTCATTGGTATGATCTTCTCTCTTGGCTTTGCCAGTTATTTTTATTGAATTCTAATTCTTGATTTCAAAAAATTATAGAGTCATCCATAATGTTATATTCCTCTTTCCTTTTCCTCTGCTAGGTAGAAAGAATGATGGATGACAACCTTAATCCAATCAGAGACTGTGCTAAATTAATGCTGGGTTGTAATTTTGATAAAATTCAGTCTACCTCCAGCCTTCCTCTGTATCTATAATGTGTGTGTACATACATATACAAAGACATATATAATAATGTTATATGTATTCTGTATTACATAATTCATGTGTCACTAAAATGGAACAGATAAATATTTTAAAATTTTGTACAGATTTCTATTTCTTCTTAGATGGGATACTGGTGTGCTGCACACTCTTCCACCCTACCTGAAAGCAAAATTTACTTCTTTTTTTCTTTACATATTTTTTTATTGAAGTATAGCTGATTTACATTGTTGTGTTAATTACTGCTGTAGAGCAAAGTGATTCAGTTATACCTATATATACATTCTTTTTTTTAATATTCTTTTCCATTATGGTTTATCATATGATATATTTTTTTACATCTTTATTGGAGTATAATTGCTTTACAATGTTTTGTTAGTTTCTGCCGTATAAGTGAATCAGCTACATGTATACATATGTCCCCATACCGCCTCCCTCTTAAGCATCCCTCCCACCGTCCCTATCGCACCCCTCTAGGTGATCACAAAACACCTAGCTGATATACCTGTGCTATGCAGCTGATTCCCACTAGCTATCTATTTTACATTTGGTAGTGTATATATGTTAATGCTACTCTCTCACTTTGTCCCAGCTTACCCTTCTCCCTCCCCGTGTCCTCAAGTCCATTCTCTATCTCTGTGTCTTTATTTCCTGTCCTGCCCCTAGGTTCACGAGAACCATTTTTTTTAGATTTAGATAACGCATATAGCGTTAGCATACAGTATTTGTTTTTCTCTTTCTGACTTCACTCCGTATGACAGACTCTAGGTCCATCCACCTCACTACAAATAACTCAATTTCGTTTCATTTTATGGTAATATTCCATTGTATATATGTGCCACATCTCCTTTATCCATTCATCTGTCGATGGACATTTAGGTTGCTACCATGTCCTGGCTATTGTAAATAGTGCTGCAATGAACATTGGGGTACATGTGTCCTTCTAAACTGTGGTTTTCTCAGGGTATATGCCCAGTAGTGGGATTGATGGGTTGTATGGTAGTTCTATTTATAGTTTTTTAAGGAACCTCCATACTGTTCTCCATAGTGGCTGTATCGATTTACATTCCCACTAACAGTGCAAGGAGGGTTCCCTTTTTTCCACACCCTCTCCAGCATTTACTGTTTGTAGATTTTTTGATGATGGCCATTCTGACTGGTGTGAGGTGATAGATACCTCATTGTAGTTTTGATTTGCATTTCTCTAATGATTAGTGAGGTTGAGTATTCTTTCATGTGTTTGTTGGCAATCTGTATATCTTCTTTGGAGAAATGGCTATTTAGGTCTTCTGCCCATTTTTGGATTGGATTGTTTGTTTTTTTTGATATTGAGCTGCATGAGCTGCTTGTAAATTTTGGAGATTAATCCTTTGTCAGTTGCTTCATTTGCAAATATTTTCTCCCATTCTGAGTATTGTCTTTTCACCTTGTTTATGGTTTCCTTTGCTGTGCAAAAGTTTTTAAGTTTCATTAGGTCCCATTTGTTTCTTTCTGTTTTTATTTCCATTACTCTAGGAGGTGGGTCAAAAAGGATCTTGCTGTGCTTTGTGTCATAGAGTGTTCTGCCTATGTTTTCCTCCAACAGTATTATAGTGTCTGGCCTTACGTTTAGGTCTTTAATCCATTTTGAGTTTATTTTTCTGTATGGTGTTAGGAAGTGTTCTAATTTCATTCTTTTCCATGTAGCTGTCCAGTATTCCCAGCACCATTTATTGAAGAGACTGTCTTTCTTCCCTTGTGTAGTCTTGCCTCCTCTGTCATAGATTAATTGGCCGTAGGTTTGTGGGTTTATCTCTGGGCTTTCTATCCTGTTCCATTGATCTATATTTCTGCTTTTGTTCCAGTACCATACTGTCTTGATTACTGTAGCTTTGTAGTGTAGTCTGAAGTCAGGGAGCCTTATTCTTCCAGCTCTGTTTCTCTTTCTCAAGATTGCTTTTGCTATTCGGGATCTTTTGTGTTTCCATACAAATTGTAAAATTTTTTGTTCTAGTTCCTTGAAAAATGCCATTGGTAGTTTGATAGGGATTGCACTGAATCTGTAGATTGCTTTGGGTAGTATAATCATTTTCACAATGTTGATTCTCCCAATCCAAGAACATGGTATAATCTCTCCATCTGTTTGTATAGTCTTTGATTTCTTTCATCAGTGTCTTATTAGTTTTCTGCATACAGGTCTTTTGTCTCAAGTAGGTTTATTCCTAGGTATTTGATTCTTTTTGTTGCAATGGTAAATGGGAGTGTTTTCTTAATTTCTCTTTTGATTTTTCATTGTTAGTGTATAGGAATGCAAGAGATTTCTGTGCATTAATTTTGTATCCTGCTACTTTACCAAATTCATTGATGAGCTCTAGTAGTTTCTGGTAACATATTTAGGATTCTCTATGTATAGTATCATGTCATCTGCAAACTGACAGTTTTACTTCTTTTCTGATTTGGATTCCTTTTATTTCTTTTTCTTCTCTGATTGCCACAGCTAAAACTTCCAAAACTATATTGAATAATAGTGGTGAGAGTGGGCACCCTTGTCTTGTTCCTGATCTTAGAGGAAATGGTTTCAGTTTTTCACCATTGAGAATAATGTTGGCTGTGGGTTTGTCGTATATGGCCTTTATTATGTTGAGTTAGGTTCCCTCTTTGCCCACTTTCTGGAGAGTTTTTATCATAAATACGTGTTGAATTTTGTCAAAAGCTTTTTCTGCATCTATTGAGATTATCATATAGCTTTTATTCTTCAATTTGTTAATATGGTGTATCACATTGATTTGCGTATATTGAAGAATCCTTGCATTCCTGGGATAAACCCCACTTGATCATGGTGTATGATCCTTTTAATGTGTTGTTGGATTCTGTTTGCTAGTATTTTGTTGAGGATTTTTTCATCTGTGTTCATCAGTGATATTGGCCTGTAGTTTCCTTTTTTTGTGACATCTGGTTCTGGTATCAGGGTGATGGTGGCCTCGTAGAATGAGTTTGCGAGTGTTCCTCCCTCTGCAATATTTTGGAAGAGTTTGAGAAGGACAGGTGTTAGCTCTTCTCTAAATGTTTGATAGAATCCCCATGTGAAGTCATCTGGTCCTGGACTTCTGTTTGTTGGAAGACTTTTAATCACAGTTTCAGTTTCAGTGTTTGTGATTGGTCTGTCCATATTTTCTATTTCTTTCCTGGTTCAGTCTTGGAAGGTTGTACTTTTCTAAGAATTTGTGCATTTCTTTCAGGTTGTCCATTTTATTGGCACAGAGTTGCTTGTAGTAGTCTCTCATGATCTTTTGTATTTCTGCAGTGTTGTTGTTACTTCTCCTTTTTGATTTCTAATTCTGTTGATATGAGTCTTCTCCCTTTCTTTCCTGATGAGTCTGGCTAATGGTTTATCAATTGTGTTTATCTTCTCAAAGAACCAGCTTTTAGTTTTATTGATCTTTGCTATTGTTTCCTTCATTTCTTTTTCATTTATTTCTGACCTATATTTATGACTGCTTTCCTTCTGCTAACTTTGGGGGTTTTTTTTGTTCGTCTTTCTCTAATTGCTTTAGGTGTAAGGTTAGGTTGTTTGAGATTTTTCTTGTTTCTTGAGGTAGGATTGTATTGCTATAAACTTCCCTCTTAGAAATGCTTTTGCTGCATCCCATAGGTTTTGGGTCATCATGTTTTCATTGTCATTTGTCTCTAGGTATTTTTTGATTTCCTCTTTGATTTCTTCAGCGATCTCTTGGTTACTTAGTAGCGTATTGTTTAGCCTCCATGTGTTTGTATTTTTTACAGGTTTTTTTTCCTGTAATTGATATCTAGTCTCATAGCGTTGTTTTCGAAAAAGATTACTTGATATGATTTCAATTTTCTTAAATTTACTGCGGCTCAATTTGTGACCCAAGATATGATCTATCCTGGAGAATGTTCCATGTGCATTTGAGAAGAAAGTGTATTCTGTTGTTTTTGGATGGAATGTCCTATAAATATCAATTAAGTCTATCTGGCCTAATGTGTCATTTAAAGCTTGTGTTTCCTTATTTATTTTCATTTTGGATGATCTGTCCATTGGTGTAAGTGGAGTGTTAAAGTCCCCTACTATGATTGTGTTACTGTCGATTTCCCCTATTATGGCTGCTGGCATTTGCCTTGTATTGAGGTGCTCCTATGTTTGGTGCATAAATATTTGCAATTGTTACAACTTCTTGGATTGATCCCTTGATCATTATGTAATGTCCTTCTTTGTCTCTTGTAATAGTCTTTATTTTAAAGTCTATTTTGTCTGATATGAGTATTGCTACCCCAGTTTTCTTTTGATTTCCACTTGCATGAAATATCCTTTTCCATCCCCTCACTTTCTGTCTGTATGTGTCCCTAGGTCTCTTGTAGACAGCATATATATGGATGTTGTTTTCGTATCCATTCAGCCAGTCTGTGTCTTTTGGTTGGAGCATTTAGTCCATTTACATTTAAGGTAATTGTTGATATGTATGTTCCTATTACCATTTTCTTAATTGTTTTGGGTTTGTTTTTGTAGGTCTTTTCCTTCTTCTGTGTTTCCTGCCTAGAGTGATTCCTTTTGCATTTGTTGTAAAGCTGGTTTGGTGGTGCTGAATTCTCTTAACTTTTGCTTGTCTGTAAAGGTTCTAATTTCTCCGTCAAATCTGAATGAGATCCTTGCTGGGTAGAGTAATCTTGTTTGTAGGTTCTTCCCTTTCATCACTTTAAGTATATCATGCCACTCCCTTCTGGCTTGCAGAGTTTCTGCTGAAAGATCAGTTGTTAACCTTGTGGGGATTCCCTTGTATGTATTTGTTGCTTTTCCCTTGCTGCTTTTAATATTTTTTGTTTATATTTAATTTTTGAAAGTTTGATTAATATGCGTCTTGGCGTGTTTCTCCTGGGTTTATTCTTTATGGGACTCTCTGCGCTTCCTGGACATGATCCACTATTTCCTTTCCCATGTTAGGGAAGTTTTCGACTATAATCTCTTCAAATATTTTCTCAGGCCCTTTCTTTTTCTCTTCTTCTTCTGGGATCCCTATAATTCGAATGTTGGTGCATTTAATGTTGTCCCAGAGGTGTCTGAGACTGTCCTCAATTCTTTTCATTCTTTTTTCTTTATTCTGCTCTGCAACAGTTATTTCCACTATTCTATCTTCCAGGTCACTTATCTGTCTTCTGCCTCAGTTATTCTGCTATTGATTCCTTCTAGAGTATTTTTAACTTCATTTATTGAAAACTACGGAAAAAACTGAACGAACCTTTTGGCCAACCCAATATATTTTGGAGATTAATCCCTTGTTGGTTGCTTCGTTTGCAAATATTTTCTCCCATTCTGTGGGTTGCCTTTCCATTTTGTTGATGGATTCTTTTGCTGTACAAAAGCTTTTAAGTTTAATTAGATCCCATTTGTTTTTTTGTTATTTTCATTACTCTAGGAGGTGGATTCAAAAACATGTTGCTGTCAAAGTGTGTTCTGCCTCCATTTTTCTCTAAGAGTTTTAGAGTGTCTGGCCTTACGTTTAGGTCTTTGATCCATTTTCAGTTTATTTTTGTGTATGGTGTTAGAGAATGTTCTAATTACATTCTTTTACATGTAGCTGTCCAGTTTTCCCAGCACCATTTATTGAAGAGACTGTCTTTCCTCCCTTGTGTAGTCTTGCCTCCTTTGTCATAGGTTAATTGACTGTAGGTTCATGAGTTTATCTCTGGGATTTCTATCCTGTTCCATTGATCTATATTTCTGTTTTTGTGCCAGTACAATACTGTTCTGATGACTGTAGCTTTGTAGCATAGCCTGATGTCAAGAAGTCTGATTCCTCAAGCTCTGCTTTTTCTTTTTGAGATTGCTTTGGCTATTCAGGTCTTTTGTGTAGCCATACAAGTTTTAAGATTTTTTGTTCTAGTTCTGTGAAAATTGCCATTGGTAATTTGATAGGGATTGCACTGAATCTGTAGATTGCCTTGGGTAATATTGTCACTTTGACAATATTGATTCTTCCAGTCCAAGAACATGGTATATATCTCTCCATCTGTTTGTGTCTTCTTCAATTTTTTTTATCAGTGTCTTATCAGAGTACAGGTCTTTTGTCTCCTTAGGTAGGTTTATTCCTAGGTATTTTACTCTTTTTGATGTGATGGTAAATGGCATTATTTCTTTAATTTCTCTTTTTGCTCTTTCATTGTTACTGTATAGAAATGCAAGAGATTTCTCTGTATTAATTTTGTATCCTGAAACTTTACTGAATTCATTGATAAGCTCTTAGTAGTTTTCTGGTAACATCTTTAGGATTTTCTATATATAGTATCATGTCACTTGCAAACAGTAACAGTTTTACTTCTTCTTTTCCAATTTGGATTCCTTTTATTTCTTTTTCTTCTCTGATTGCCATGGCTAGGACTTCCAAAACTATGTTGAATAAAAGTGGTGAGAGTGGACATCCTTGTCTTGTACCTGATCTTAGAGGAAATGCTTTCAACTTTTCACCATTGAGGATGATGTTACTGTGGGTTTGTCATTTATGACCTTTATTTTAAGTTCTCTCTATGCCCACTTCCTGGAGAGTTTTTATCATACATGAGTGTTGAATTTTGTCAAAAGCTTTTTCTGCATCTACTGAGATGATCATATGGTTTTTATTCTTCAGTTTGTTGAAGAATCCTTGCATCTCTGGGATAAATCACACTTGATCATGGTGTATGATCCTTTTAATGTATTCGGTTATGATTCAGTTTGCTAGTATTTTGTTGAGGATTTTTGCATCTATGTTCATCAGTGATATTGGCCTGTAATTTTCTTTTTTCGGGGGTATCTGTGTCTGGTTTTGGTATCAAGGTGATAGTGGCCTCATAGAATGAGCTTGGGAGTGTTCCTTACTCTGCAATTTTTTGGATGAGTTTCAGTAGGATAGGTGTTAACTCTTCTCTAAATGTTTGATAGAATTCCCCTGTGAAGCCATTTGGTCCTGGACTTTTGTTTGTTGGAAGTTTTTTAATAACTGTTTCAATTTCAGTACTTGTGACTGGTCTGTTCATATTTTCTACTTCTTCCTGGTTCAGTCTTGGAAGGTTGTATTTTTCTAAGAATGTGTCTGTTTCTTCTAGGTTGTCCATTTTATTTGACTATTGTTATTTGTAGTAGTCTCTTGTGATTCTTTGTATTTCTGTGGTGTTGGTAGTAACTTCTTTTTCATTTTGAATTTTATTGATTTGAGCCCTCTTCCTTTTTTTCTTGATGCATCTGGCCAGAGGTTTATCAATTTTGTTTATCTTTTCAAAGAACCAGCTTTTTGTGTCATTGATCTTCACTATTGTTTTATTCTTCTCTATTTCATTTATTTCTGCTCTGATCATTATGATTTATTTCCTTCTACTAACTTTGGGTTTTGTTTGTTCTTACTCTAGTTGTTTTAGGTGTAAAGTTAGGTTGTTTATTTGAGATTTTTCTTGTTTCCTTAAGTAAGATTATACTGCTATAAACTTCCGTCTTAGAACTGCTTTTGCTGCATCCCACAAGTTTTGAATTGTTGTGTTTTCATTGTCATTTGTCACTAGGTATTTTTAAATTTCCTCTTTGATTTCTTCAATTATCCACTGGTTGTTTAGTAACATATTGTTTAGCCTTCCTGAGTTTGTGTTTTTTACAGTTTTTTTTTCCTGTAATTGATTTCTAACCTCATAGAGTTGTGGCCAGAAAAGAAGATTGCTATGATTTCAGTTTTCTTAAACTTACCAAGGCTTGATTTGTGGCCCAAGATGTGATCTATCCTGGAGAATGTTCCATGTGCACTTGAGAAGAATGTATTCTGCTGCTTTTGGATAGAATGTTCTATAAGTATCAGTTAAGTCCATGTGGTCTAATGTGTCATTTAAAAAAATTTTTTTTTATATTGGGGCACATTTGATTAACAATGTGTTAGTTTCAGGTGTACAGCAAAGTGATTCAGTTACACATATAAATGTATCTATTCTTTTTCAAATTCTTTTCCCATTTAGATTATTAAAGAATATTGAGCAGAGTTCCCTTTAGGTAGCTCTACAGTAGGTCCTTGTTGGTTATCTACTTCATACATAGTAGTGTGTACACATCAATCCCAGACTCCCGATCTATCCCTCCCTACTACCCTTCCTCCTGGTAACCATAAGTTTGTTCTCTAAGTCTGTGACTTTGTTTCTCTTTTGTTGATAAGTTCATTTGTATCTTTTTTTAAGATTCCATATATAAGCGATATCATATGATATTTGCCTTTCTCTTTCTGACTTACGTCACTCAGTATGACCATGTCTAGGTCCATCCATGTTGCTGCAAATGGCATTATTTTGTTCTTTTTTGGCTGTGTAATATTCCACTTTATATATGTACCACATCTTCTTTTTCCATTCATCCATCAATGGACATTTAGGTTGCTTCCATGTCCTGGCTATAAATATTGCTACAATAAACATTGGGGTGTATGTATCTTTTAGAATTATTGTTTTCTCTGGATATATGCCCAGGAGTGGGATTGCAGGGTCATATGGTAGCTCTATTTTTACTTTTTAAGGAACGTCCATACTGTTCTCCATTGTAGCTGTACCAGTTTACATTTCCACCAACAGTGTAGCAGGGTTTGCTTTTCTCCACACCCTCTCCAGCATTTATTGTTTGTTGATTTTTTGATTATGTCCATTCTGACTTGTGTGAGGCAGTATCTCATTGTAGCTGTTATAGTTCTGGCCACACCACACGAATTGCAGGATCTTAGTTCCCTGACCAGGGTTGAACCTGGGCCCTCAGCACTAAAAACGTGGAGTTCTAGTCACTGGATCACTAGGGAATTCCCTCATTGTAATTTTGATGTGCACTTCTCTAATAATTAGCGATGTTGAGTATCTTTTCATGTGCCTCTTGGCCATCTTTCTTCCTTGGATAAATGTTTATTTAGGTCATTGGCCCATTTTTGATTGGGTTTTTTGTTTTTTTTATATTAAGCCACATGAGCTATTTGTAAATTTGGGGGATTTTCTCCCATTCTGTGGGTTGTCTTTCCATTTTGTTGATGGATTCCTTTGCTGTGCAAAAGCTTTTAAGCTTAATTAGATCCCATTTGTTTATTTTTGTTTTTATTTTCATTGCTCTAGGAGGTGGATTCAAAAACATGTTGCTGCGATTTATGTCAAAGAGTGTTCTGCCTACATTTTCCTCTAAGAGTTTTAAAGTGTCCGGCCTTACATTTAGGTCTTTGACCATTTTGAGTTTATTTTTGTGTATGGTGACAGAGAATGTTCTAATTTCATTCTTTTTTACATGTAGCTGTCCAATTTTCCTAGCACCATTTATTGAAGAGACTGTCTTTCCTCCCTTGTGTAGTCTTGCCTCCTTTGTCATAAATTAATTGACCGTAGGTTCATGGGTTTATCTCTGGGCTTTCTATCCTGTTCCATTGATCTATATTTTTGGTTTTGTGCCAGTACCATACTGTTTTGATGCCTGTAGCTTT
Organism: Balaenoptera ricei; assembly: GCF_028023285.1. Classification (NCBI taxonomy): domain Eukaryota; kingdom Metazoa; phylum Chordata; class Mammalia; order Artiodactyla; family Balaenopteridae; genus Balaenoptera; species Balaenoptera ricei. The sequence continues at coordinate 49,040,040 of NC_082651.1, forward strand.
GTAGTATAGTCTGACGTCAAGGAGCCTGATTCCTGCAGCTCTGTTTTCCTTTCTCAAGATTGCTTTGGCTCTTTGGGTCTTTTGTGTATCTATACAAATTTAAAGATTTTTTGTTCTAGTCCTGTGAAAAATGCCATTCTTAATTGATAGGGATTGCATTGAATCTGTAGATTGTCTTGGGTAGTATAGTCATATTGACAATATTGATTCTTCCAATCGAAGAACATGGTATATCTCTCCATCTGTTTGTGTCATCTTTGAATTTTTTTATCGGCGTCTTACAGTTTTCAGAGTACAGGTCTTTTGTCTCCTTAGGTAGCTTTATTCCTAGGTATTTTATTGTTTTTATGTGATGGTAAATGGGATTGTTTCTTTAATTTCTCTTTCTGATCTTTAGTCGTTCGTGTATAGAAGTGCAACAGATTTCTGTGTATTAAGTTTGTATCCTGCAACTTTACCAAATTCATTGATGAGCTTTAGTAGTTTTCTGGTATCGTCTTGAGGATTTTCTTTGTATAGTATCATGTCATCTGCAAACAGTGACAGTTTTACTTCTTCTTTTCCGATCTGGGTCCTTTATTTCTTCTTCTTCTCTGATTGCCGTGGCTAGGGCTTTCTAAACTATGTTGAATAAGTGGCAAAGGTGGACATCCTTGTCTTGTTCCTGATCTTAGAGGAAATCCTTTCACTTTTTCACTGTTGAGAATGATGTTACTGTGGGCTGTCGTATATGGCCTTTATTGTGTTGAGGTAGGTTCCCTCTATACCCACTTTCTGTAGAGTTTTATCATGCATGCATATTGAGTTTTGTCAAAAGTTTTTTCTGCATCTATTGTGATGATCATATAGTTTTTATTCCTCAGTTTGTTAATGCGGTGTATCACACTGATTGATTTGCGGATACTGAAAACTCCTTGCATCCCTGGGATAAATCCCACTTTATAATGGAGTATTAAATATCAGTTAAGTCCATGTGGTCTAATGTGTCATTTAAGACCTGTGTTTCCTTATTGATTTTCTGTCTGGATGATCTGTCCATTGAAGAAAGTGGGGTGTTAAAATTCCTCACTGTTATTGTGTTACTGTCGATTTCTCCTTTCATGGCTGTTAGCATTTGCCTTATATACTTAGGTGCTCCTATGTTTGCTGCATATTATTTACAATTGTTATATTTTCTTCTTGATCTCTTGATCGTAATGTAGTGTCCTTCTTTGTCTCCTGTAACAGTCTTTATTTTAAAGTCTAGTTTGTCTGATAAGAGTATTACTACTCCTGATTTCTTCTGATTTCCATTTGCATGGAATAGCTTCTTCCATTCCCCTTACTTTCTGTCTGTATGTGTCTCTAGATCCCAAGTGGGTCTCTTTTAGACAGCAGATATACGGGTCTTGTTTTTGTATCAATTCAGCCAGTCTGTATCTTTTGGTTGGAGCATTTAATCCATTTATATTTAAGGTATTTATCCATATGTATGCTCTTATTACCATTTCGTTAATTGTTTGTTTTGGATTTGTTTTTATAGGTCTTTTTTCTTCCCTTCCTCTTTCATTCACTTCACTTGTGACTTGATGACTATTTTTAGTGTTGTGTTTGGATTACTTTTTCTTTTTTGTGTCTGGATTGCTTTTTCTTTTTTGTGTCTGTATCTGTTGTAGATGTTCGGTGTGCGGTTCCCATGAAGTTTTGATATAGCAGTCTGTATATATACAAGATTGTTTTAAGTTCCTGGTTTCTTAATTTCAAATGCATTTCCAATATCCTGCATTTGTATTCTCCTCTTCCCACAACTCCTGGGTTTGATGTCATATTTGTGTGTGTATGATTTCCTGCCTTTATGTTTGCCTTTACCTGTGAGCTTTTCCATTCATAATTTTCTTGTTTCTAATTGTGATCTTTTCTTTTCCACCTAGAGAATTTCCTTTAGCATCTGTTGTAAAGTTGGTTTGGTGGTGCTGAATTCTTTAGCTTTTGCTTGTCTGTAGAGCTTTTGATTTCTCCATCAAGTCTGAACAAGAGCCTTGCTAGGTATTCTTGGTTGTAGGTGTTCTCCTTTCATCAGTTTAAATTATATCCTGCCACTGTCTTCTGGCCTGCAGAGTTTCTGCTAAAAATATCAGCTGATAGAAATCTTTATGGGGATTCCCTTGTACGTCATTTGTTGCTTTTGTCTTGTTGCTTTTAATATTTTCTCTTTGTCTGTCTTTTTAACTTTTCTCGGTTTGATTAATATGTGTCTCGGCATGTTCCTCAGGTTTACCTTGTATGGGACCCTGTGTGCTTCCTTTCTCACGTTAGGGAAATTTTCAGCTGTAATCTCTTCAAATATTTTCTCAGGCCCTTTCTCACTCTCTTCTCCTTCTGCCACCCCTATAATGCAAATATTGCTGTGTTTAATGTTATCCCAGAGGTCATTGAGGCTGTCCTCATTTCTTTTCATTCTTCTTTTTTCTTTATTCTGTTCTGTGGTACTGATTTCCCCCACTCTGTCTTCCAGCTCACTTATTCATTTTTCTTTCTCCCTCATTTATTCTGCTATTGATTCCATATATGACAAGCCCACAGCTTATATCATACTCCACAGTGGAAAGCTGAAAGCTTTTCCTCTAAAATGAGGCAGAAGACAAGGATGCCCACCCTTGCCACTTTGAATCAACATAGTAGTAGCAGTTCTAACAAGAGCAATTAAGGAAGAAAAAGAAAGACATTCAAATCGAAAAGGAAGAAGGGAAAACTGTCCCTATTTGCAGATGACATATTAATTATATAAACAAATTCAGTAGACTTTCAGGATACAAAATCAGTTTTCAAAAATCTGTTGCATTTTTATAAACTAATATTGAGCTATCAATCAGAAAGAAAAATTAAGAAAAAAATCCTATTTTCAATTGCATCAAAGCAAATAAAATACCTAGGAATAAATTTAACCAAAAAGAGGTAAATAACCTGAACACTGAAAACTATACAAGATGATTGAACAGAAATTGAAGACTTACAATAAGTGAAAAGATAAATCATGTTCATGGATTGGAAGAATTAATAAATATTGTTAAAATTTCCATACTACCAAAAGCAATCTACATATTCAATGCAATCCCTATCAAAATTCCAATGGCATTTTTCACAAAAATCAAACAATCCTAAAATTTGTATGGAAATACGAAAGACCCCCCCCCCCAATATAGAAGCAGTCTTGGGGAAGAAGAGCAGAGTTGGAACACCACACTTCCTCGTTACTGTGGTAATCAAAACAGAGTGGTGCAGGCATTAAAACAGACACAGAGACCAATGAAACAGAATAGAGAGCCCAGAAATTAATCCATGCAAATATGGTCAACTAATTTACAAGAAAGGAGCCAAGAATACTCAACGAGGAAAGGACAGTCTCTTTAATATATGGTTATTAGGACTGTACAACTGTACTGTACAGCCACGTGCAAAAGAATTACAGAACCACTATCTATCTTATAGCATACAAAAAAATTAGCTCAAAATGGGTTAAATACTTGAATGTAAGATGTAAAGCCATAAAACTCCTAGAAGAAAACATAGGTAAGCTCCTTGACATCAGTCTTGGCAATGATATTTTGGATTTGACACCAAAAGCAAACACAAATAAGTAGGACTACATTAAACGAACTGTAACCACCAACAAAATAAAAATGCAGCCTACAGAATGAGAGAAAATATTTGCAAATCATATTTCTGATAAGGGGTGAATATCCAAAGTATATAAAGAACCCATACAACTAAAGAGAAAAAAATTAAACAATCCAATTAAAAATGAGCACAGGACCTGAATAGACATTTTTCCAAAGAAAACATACAAATGGCCAAAAGGTGCATGAAAAGATGCTCAACATCACTAATAATCAGGAAAAATGCAAATGAAAACAACGAGACAGCACTTCACACCTGTGAGAATGACTATTCTCAAAAAGACCAGAAATAACATGTGTTGGTGAGGATATCAGGAAAGGGACCTTATGAACCTTTGGTGTGAGTGTAAATTGGTGCAGCCACTATGGAAACAAATAGTATGGAGATTCCTCAAAAAATTAAAAATGGAACTATCATATGATCAAGTAATTCCACTTCCAGGTCATTTATCTGAAGGAAACAAAGACACTCAAAACGGTATCTGCATGCTCATGTTTACTGTAGCATTATTTACAATAGCCAAGACATGGTATGTATACATGTGTGCACACAGATATGTAATATTATTAAGCCATAAAAACGATGGAAATCTTGCCATTTGTGACAATGGATTTTTGAGAGCATTATGCTAAGTGAAATAAGTCAGTGACATACAAATACTGTATGATCTCACATATATGTGGAGTCTAAGAAAAACCTATAGATACAGAGAACAGATTGGTGGTTACCAGAGGCAGGGGCTAGATGAAATGAGTGAAGTTGTTGAAAGGTACAAAGTTCCAGTTGTAAGATAAATAAAAGTCCTGGATATGTAATGTACATCATGGTGACTATACTTAACAGTACTGTACTGTATATTCAGAAGTTGACACAAGAGTAAATACGAAAGTTCTCATCACAAGAAAAATAATTTTAACTGTGTATGGTGATGGATGTTAACTAATCTTATGATAATTTTTATATATTTATGATACATATCATAATAAAATCATGTGTACACCTAAACTAGTACAATGTCATATGTCAATTATGTATCATTTTAAAAAGAGAACAAAGAGAAAACAAAAAATGAAATTACATATGTAAGCAAGCCCTAACATGGCAATAATTAAATGTCAGTGGTCTAAATACATCAATTTAAAAACAGAGATTTGGGTGGGGGATAAATTGGGAAACTGGGATTGAGAAATACACACTACTATATATAAAACATAACTAATAAGAACCTACTATGTAGCACAGGGAACTCTTCTCAGTACTCTGTAATGACCTGGATGGGAAAAGAATCTAAAAAAGAGTGGATATGTGTATATGCATAACTGATACACTCTGCTCTACAGCAGAAACTGACACAACATTGTAAATCAACCATACACTAATAAAAAAATTTTAAAAGCTGAGATTTGCAGAATATTAAAAAGAAATGACCCAGTATATATACTGTTTACCAGAAACTCATTTCAGATATAATGGTACAGGTAGGCTGTGTGTAAAAGGATAGAAAAAAAGTATACTATCAAAACATTAATCAGAAGAAATCAGGACTGATTCTACTAATGTCAGAGAAAGTAGACTTCAAAGAAAACAAAATTACCATGGACACAGAGGGATATTACATAATCATAAAAGAGCAACCTAACAAGAAGACATACTAAGCCTAACTGTGTATGCACTAAACAAAAGAGCTACCAAATATGTGAAGCTACATAAATCAAGACAGAATTGAAAGAAGAATTAGAAGCCCATGGTTGTTAGAGACATCAACACCCCCCTCTCAACAACAGCAGAACAACTAGACAGAAATTCTGTAAGGACAGAGAAGAACTCAACATCACTGTCAACTACCCAACAACATCAGAATGTATTTACTTCTCCATTGCTTGTGAAATAAATATACACCAAGAGAGACCATATCCTGAGCAAAAAACAAATCTCAACAAATTTAAAAGAACTGAAACCACAGAGTGTGTGTTCTCTGGATTTTATGAAGTCAAAGTGGATATCAATAATATAGAAAAATAATCTAAATATAACAGGAAAATCTCCAAAGACTTGGAAGCTAAAAAGTACCCTTCTAAATAATCCATGAGTCAAAAAAGAGGAAGGCTCAAAGGAAATTTAAAAATACATTGAACTGAATAAAAATGAAATATGAAATATTGAAATTTTGTGGGACACAAAGAAATGCCAAAAGGCACATGCTTCTATTAGATTAAAAGTTTAAATTATTACTCTATGTTCTCACCTCAAGAAACTAGAAAAGGAAGAGCAAAAAAAAAAAACCCAACATAAGCTGAAGGAAAGATGTAATAAGAAGAGCATAAGTCAATACAATGGAAAACAGAAAAACAATAGAGAAACACAAGGCTGGTTCTTTGAAGAGATCAATAAAATAAAAAAACTTCTAGCAAGGCTGACCAAAAAAAGAGAGAGGAAGAGAGAAAAAGACTTTCTGTACTACCACTATTGGGAAGAAAAAGGGTCTCTTCCTACTCTGCAGACATCAAAAGGATAATAAAGGAATACCATAAATAATTCTCTAACTACCAACTACCAGTATGAAATGGATAATCTGAATGGTCTTATGATATTAAAGAAATCAAATTCATAATTTGAAAACTTCAGAAAAGAAAAACTCCAGGCCTAGATGGTTATGCTGGAGAAGTCTACCAAACTTAAAAGAAGAATGAACACCAATTCTACACAATCTCTAAGAAAAAAGTAGAGAAAGGAACACTTTCCAACCCACTTTATGAAGCCAGAATTACCCTGATACCAAAGCCAGGCAAACAGAATACAAAAAAGAAAAGAACAGGGATTTCCCTGGCAGTCCAGTGGTTAAGACTGTGCTTCCACTGCAGGGGGTGTGGATTCGATCCCTAGTTGGGGAACTAAGATCCCATATGCTGTGCTGCGTGGCCCCAAAAAAAAAAAAAAAAAAAAAAACAAATAAAACAAATCAATACTCTTCATGGAGATAAACAAAAAAACTTCTTAACAAAATATTAAGAAACGAAATTCAGCAATATATAAAAATAATTTATATTATCAAGTGGGGTACCCCAGGCATGAATTACTGGTTCAGTATTTGAATGTAATCTACTCTATGAACAGACTAAAGAAGCCAAATCACATGATTATATCAATCAGTGCAGAGAAAGCACCTGAGAAAATTCAACACCCATTCATGATTTTAAAAAAACAAACAAACAATCTTTCAGAAAAAGAGAGGGACTTCTCCAACTTGATAAGGAGCATCTACGTAAGACCTACAGTAAGCATCATAATTAATGATAAAGACTGAATGTTTTTTCCCTAAGTTGGGAACATGGCAAAGATATCCACTCAAACCACTGTTATTCAGCAAAGTTCTTGAAGTTCTAGCCAGTGTAGTAAGGCAAGAAGTAGAAATAAAAAGCATACAGACTGAAAAGGAAGATACAAAACTGTTTCTATCTGCTGATGACATGGTGGTCTATATAGAAAATCTCAAGGAATCTAAAAACAGTAAAACCTTTTAGAACTAAGAAATGAGTTCAGCAAGGTTGCAGGATAAGAGATAAAAAATAAATCAGCTGTTTTTCCATAGACTGACAATGAACACATAGACACCAAGATTTAAAATACAGTACTATATACAGTTGCTCAGAACGATAAAATACTTAGGTGTATATCTGACAAACAAATGCAAGACATTTCTGCTGAAAACTACAAAACACTGATGAAAAAAATCAAAAATTAAATCAATGTAGAAACATACCATCTTCATGAATTGGAAGACTCAGCCAAAAAAAGATGTCAGTTCTCCCCAAATTGTTATATAGATTTAAACCAATTTCTATCAAAATCTCAGGAAGATTAATGGTAGATACAGACAAGATCATTCAAAAATTTGTATGGAGCAGTGGAATCGAGATGGCGGAGTAGGAGTATGTGGTGCTCACTTACTCCCCCACACACCTTAAAACACTGAAAATACATCTACGTGTGGAACAATACTCATGGAATACTAACTAGAAACTTGTAGAACTCCTATACAACCAAAGCTGCATGAAAGATGTCCATGTAACTGGTAGGATGGGGATAAAAAAATCACTGGGTTGGGATCTGTGCCCCTGGGGGGTATCTAAGGAAGAGGTCTGCATGGGTAGACCCACACCCTGGGGAGTGAGCAGGTCAAGCCATAATCTGGGCATCCCAGTCCTGGGGTCCTGCGCAGAGAAGACAAAGCCCCTTGCCTGCCGGGAAAAACCACTGGGCCAGACAGAAGGGATAGAAAAGCCTAGCCTTTACTTGCAAGAAGTGAGCGCATGCTCACTTGCCAACAATCAGGGTGGAGAGAGCCATGCACTGGCAGCTGCAGCCTCACCGCACTTCCCGATCCAAAGGGGCATACACCCTAGCCCCACTCACTCCACACCACAGCCTGCTGTGAGATCTGGGCCAATGAAGCCCTGGGAAAAGATTCACTCTAGATACGGAGAGACAGGGGTCCTGGGGTATGACCTGGGTGGGGCAGGGCAGCAGTGGCCATTGTCAGTGTGCTCACAGGATAGCAACCCAAGAGCACACCACGGCAAAGTGCTGAATCTCCGGCAGATAGGCCCTGGGAGATAACTCAATCTAGCTATGCAAAGACAGCCTGGAGGGTCTAGGGTGTGGTCAAAGTGGGGTGGTGGCAGCTAATGTCAGCACACTTAAGAGTACCCAGTGGTTTGTCTCACAGCAAGAGTGCCCCCAGCTCCACCAACTCCACAACACAGCTTAGTGCTAGATTTGGGGCAGACAGGTCCTGGGAAAAGACTGACACAGAGGCAGCCCAGATCTCAGGCAGTAAACAGCACAGCCACTTTTATTCCTGCAGCCACAGTGCTCCAAATCCCAGCCCCAACCTACTCCACATCACAGCCTTGCTCTGTATCTGGGACAAAACAACAGAGAAAGGGACACGACCTTGGGCTGCTTCTGAGTGGAACCCCAGACGCTTACACAGGCGGCACTTAGGTCCTCTGTGACCACTCAGGCCTCAGTTGCTTCAGCATTCACCTCCTTTGGAGCAGGGCACACACTCAAGGGCAACGGAGCCTGATCAAACCCTACCCTCAGGGCTCCTACTCCAACAAATGGGGAGAAGACCCCACCCCTGACAGGGCAGCAATAGCCACAGAGCAGAGACGAAGCCTTGCCTCACACCCTGCATAACCATAACCCCTGTGAAGGGGATAACTGCCAGCATACCCTGAGGAAAGATGTGGCTGGCATCCATACCAGAAGTAGCCCTAGCACCAAAAACATTGGACACACACAGTCTACACAGAGATTCTCCCAGATAAAAACACCCTTCAAGATCACAATAGATAACTGTTTCTCCTAAATCATGGAGACAAAGTTAATTAAATGAAAAGGCAAAGGAACTACTCCCTATTAAAAGAACAAAAGTAATCCCCTGAAAGAATAATGAAACAGAGCTCATCAGTCCAGACCCTTAGTTCAAAAGGTGGTAATAAAAATGCTAACAGAATTAAGAAAGCTTATTGATAGAAACACAGATCACTGTAGCAAGGAACTAGAAACTATAATGATGACCAATCAAAAATAGACAATTCAAAAAAAAATACACAATTCAATTGCCATGATAAAAACCAATACAGAAGCAATGAAGAGCCAACTAAATGAAACAGAACAATTAGGCGATATGGAAGACAGAATAATGGAAGTCAACTGATCAGAACAGAAGACAGAAAAACAAAAGAAAAAAATTGAAAACAACATACAAGATGTATGAGATTATATAGAATGTTCCAAGTTACCCATAATAGGGGCTCCAGAAGAAAAGAGAGAGAAGAGGATTGAAAATGTATTTGAAGAAATTATAGCTGAAAACTTCCCAAACCTAAAGAAGGAAACAGGTATCAAGGTACAGGAAGCACAGAGGGACCCAAACAAGATTAACCCAAACAGACCCACAGCAAGACATATAATTAAAATGGCAAAAGTTAAAGACAGGATTCTAAATGCAGCAAGAGAAAACAGTCACTTACAAGGGAACCCTCATAAGTCTATCAGTGGATTTCTCTGCAGAAACATTACAGGCTAAAAGGGAGTAGTATGATATATTCAAAGTCCTGAAAGGGAAAAACCTGCAAAGTAAGATGCTCTCTATCCAGCAAGATTATCATTTAGAATAAAAGAGATAAGAATTTCTCAGACAAGCAAAAACTAAAGGAATATAGCAATACTAAACCTATCTTAAAAGAAATATTGAAAGATGTTCTCTAAATAGAAAAGAAGCAAGAATCTATAGGAAAGGGAAAATCACAATAGGAAAGACAAATATAGAAAAGGATTGAAGATCACTTAAGTAAGCCAGTATGTAGATTAAAAAACAATCCAAAAAATTGTAAAAGTGATGATAACTACAATAAAGTAAAGGGATAAGCACAAAGATGTAAAATAGGACATCAAAATCACAAAATGTGAGGGAGGGGAGTATAAAAATGTAGCCCTTTTAAAAATGTGTTTGAACTTGAATGACTGTCAGTTTAAAGAAAGTAGATAGTGTTATGGGTCAGTATACTTGAACTCCATGGTAACCAGAAATGAAAAGCAAAGGCCATGGGACTTCCCTGGTGGCGCAGTGATTAAGAATCTGCCTGCCAATGCAGGGGACACGGGTTCGAGCCCTGGTCCAGGAAGATCCCACATGCCGCAGAGCAACAAAGCCCATGTGCCACAACTACTGAGCCTATGCTCTAGAGCCCGCGAGCCACAACTACTGAGCCTGTGTGCCATAACTACTGAAGCCCGCACGCCTAGAGCCCATGCTCCACAACAAGATAAGCCACCACAGTGAGAAGCCCGTACATCGCAATGAAGAGTAGTCCCTGCTCGCCGCAACTAGAGAAAGCCCTCGCACAGCAACAAAGACCCAATGCAGCCAAAAATCAATCAATCCAATCAATCAATCAATCAAAGGAAATACAAAAAAAAAAAGGCCATAGAGAAAGATAAAGAAGGATACCAGAGAATGATAAAAGGACCAATACAAGGTGAGGATATTACACTCATTAATATAGATGCACCCAATATAGGGGCACCTAAATACATAAAACTAATAGTAACATACATAAAGGGAGAAATTGACAAGAATCCAGTAATAGTAGGAGACTTTAACATCCCACTGACATCAATGGACTGATCATCCAGGCAGAAAATCAGAGGTCCTAAATGAAACAATAGAGCAGTTGGACTTTATATCTACAGGACGCTAAATCCAAATACACATTCTTGGATTGCAAGAATTAGTCCATACTATCCAAAGCAATCTACAGGTTCAATCAATCCCTGTCAAAATACCCATGACATTATTCACAGAACTAGAACAAGCAATCCTAAAATTTATATGAAAGCACCCAAGACCCAGAATTGCCAAAGCAATCCTGAGGGGAAAAAAGCTGGAGGCATAACCCTCTTAGACTTTAGACTATACTACAAAGCTACAGTAATCAGAACAGTGTGGTACTGGGACAAAAACGGATATCTGGATCAATGGAACAGAATAGAAAGCCCCAAAATAAACCCACACACCTATGGTCAATTAATCTACAACAAAGGAGGCAAGAATATACAAGGGAGAAAAGACATTCTCTTCAACAAGTGTTAGGAAAGCTGGACAGCTACATATAAGTCAATGAAATTAGAACATTCCCTCACACCATATAAAAAAATAAACTCAAAATGGCTAAATATAAGACCTAAATGTAAGACATGACACCATAAAACTCCTAGAAGAGAATATAGGCAAAATATTCTTTGACATAAATCATGACAATTTTTTCTAGATCAGTCTCCCAAGAAAAAGAAATAAAAGCAAAAATAAACAAATGGGACCTAATCAAACTTAAAAGCTTTTGCACAGCAAAGGCAACCATCAACAAAATGAAAAGACAACCTACCAACTGGGAGAAAATATTTACAAACAATGTCACCGACAGAGGGTTAATATCCGAAGTTGTATACAATCAGCTCATACAACTCAATAACAAAAAAACAACCAAATCAAAAAATGGCCAAAAGACCTAAACAGATGTTTTTCCAAAGAAGACATACAGATGGTTAAAAGGCTCATGAAAAAAAGGCTCAACATCACTAATTAATAGAGAAATGCAAGTGAAAGCCACAATGAGGTCATCATCTCACACCAATTAGAATGTATATCATCAAAAAGTCTACAAATAAATGCTAGAGAGGATGTGGAGAAAAGGGAACCCTCATACACTGTTAGTGGGAATGTAATTTGGTGCAACCACTAAGAAGAACAATATGGAGGTTCCTTTAAAAACTAAAAATAGATCTGGCAATTCCACTCCTGGGTATATAGCTAGAAAAAAACAAAAATTCTAATTTGAAAAGATACATGCACCCCAATGTTCACAGCAGCACTATTTATAATAGCCAAGACATGGAAACAACCCAAGTGTCCATCAACAGATGACTAGCTAAGAAGATGTGATATATATACAATGGAATATTACTCAGCCATTAAAAAAGATTTGCAAATGCAAATCTTGCCATTTGCAGCAACATGGATGGACCTAGAGAATACTGTACTTAGTGAAGTAAGTCAGACAGAGAAATACAAATATTATATGATATCACTTATATATGAAATCTAAAAAATAATAGAAATGAAGCTATGTACAAAACTAAAACAGACTCACAGACATAGAAAACAAATTTATGATTACCAAAGGGGAAATTTTGGGGGGAAGAGATAAATTAGGAGTATGGGATTAACAGATACAAACTCCTACATATAAAATATATAAACAACAAGAATTTATGGTATATTACAGGGAACTATATTCAATATCTTATAATAACCTATAATGGAATATGATCTGAAAAAAATAACTGAACCACTATGCTGTACACCTGAAACTAACACAATGTTGTAAATCAACTATACCTTAATAAAAAAATTTATATAGAAATGCTAAAATAATTTTGAAAAGAAAATCATGGATAGGGAAGTATCAGTGTACTCATTTTCAAGACTTATTACATAGCTACAGTAATCCAGACTATTATATTGGTGAAAGGATAGACACAGAGCAATGGAACAGAAGAGAGAACCCAGAAATAGACCCACACAAATATGACCAAATGACCTTTTACAAGAGTGGAACAGCAATTCATTGGAGTAAGGACACCTTTTCAACAAATGTTGATGGAACAACTCGATAGCCATAGACAAGAGAAAAAAAAAAAAGTTCCTTGACCTAAACTTCACACCAGAAGATAAGCAAAAGAAAAGTCGGGGGACCTAGGGCTTGGTGAAGAGTTCTTAGATATAACACCAAAATCATAATGTATAAAAGAAAATACTGATAAATTGGATTTATTCAAAAATAAAAGCTTTTGCTCTATGAAGAACCATCTCAAGAAATTGAAAAGACAAGCTATAGATTGGGAAAAAATATCTGCAAACCACATATCTGACAAAGGACTCACATCTAGAATATATAAAGAAATCTCAACACTCAACAGTAAAAATACAAACAATCCAATTACAAAATTGGCAAAAGACACTAGATATTTCACTGAGGAGGACATAGGGTGGCAAATAAGCGTGTGAAAAGATGTTCAACATCACTAGGTGCTAGGGAAATGCAAACTAAGACCATAAGGAGTTATTACTGAACATCTATTAGAACAACTAAAATTAAAAAAAACAACAAAAACCTGTGATAATACCAAATGCTAGCTAAGGTACAGATAAACGTGATCTCTCATACATTGTTCATGGAAATGTAAAATGGTACTAGCACTCTGGAAAATAATTTCGCAGTTTCTTAAAAAACTAATCATACACTTAACCATAAGATCCAGCAATTTCCCACACAAAAAAAAGTATACAGAGTTGTTAAGGTCCAAACATGATAATAATAATAAAAAAATAAGTAATCCCCCTCGTTTTTTAACTGTGCTACCAAGACAGGCCAATATATAGCATTTTAATAGTATTTAAATTTTTTTTTCACCATTATAGGTCAATTTTGGAATATGTAATTTCTTTTCTTGACCTAATTTGTGGAGCCTAGAGCATGGAAAATAATTATTTTAACAAGCATCTTATTTATGTGTATTCATTTGCAAAGTGATTTTGATTTTAGTCTTTTTGTTACTGTTATTTGTTCCATTTCTTATGTTAATTTAACATCTTAATTGTTTGATTTATTTTTTGAATCAGTGGTATTAAAATCTATTTTGATAGGAATTATAATTTTGCATTTGTTTGGGGATTAACAAAAGATGAAACAGCCAAATGATTATCTTTTCTCTAATACACACTAAAAGAAGAATACACCAGAGGTGTCATAGGCAACACTCTGAAGAAGTACTGTGACAATGCACAGTAAACAGGTAACCTTGGGCATGTGTAGCAGATACGTCTGTTTCAGCCATATGCATTGCATCTCACAGAGGCACAATGTAAGTAAACACCCACTCCATTAGCATATCTAATGATTTCTCTATGAAATATGAAAAAATTAATCTCTCATGCTGTATTCCCCATGTTACTTCTCTTTCTCAGGCAGAGGTATTGCTTGGAGGCAGAGGAAGAGGTCAGGAAGAAGTGATTTTTTTTTTTTTTTACCTTGCCCTTAATAATACAATAATAATACATTAAGCATTATTAAACTTCATTACATGAGCATATCTTTTAAAAATTAATATTGTTATGTCTTAGTTTCCTACCTAGCAAAGTGGGGGGGGACAATATATTGGTACTCTTCCTAATATTAATAGAGAAAAATATCATAGCATAATTATCATAGAGTAGAATTTTTTTTAACATCGTTATTGGAGTATAATTGCTTTACAATGGTGTGTTAGTTTCTGCTTTATAACAAAGTGAATCAGCTACACATATACATATATCCCCATATCTCCTCCCTCTTGCGTCTCCCTCCCACCCTCCCTATCCCACCCCTCTAGGTGGTCACAAAGCACCGAGCTGATCTCCCTGTGCTATGCGGCTGCTTCCCACTAGCTATCTGTTTTACATTTGGTAGTGAATATATGTCCATGCCACTCTCTCACTTCGTCCCAGCTTACCCTTCCCCCTCCCCTGTCCTCAAGTCCATTCTCTACGTCTGTGTCCTTATTCCTGTCCTGCCCCTAGGTTCTTCAGAACCATTTTTTTTTTTTTTTTAGATTCCATATATATGTGTTAGCATACGGTGTTTGGTTTTCTCTTTCTGACTTACTTCACTCTGTATGACAGATTCTAGGTCCATCCACCTCACTATAAATAACTCAATTCCGTTTCTTATTATGGCTGAGTAATATTTCATTGTATATATGTGCCACATCTTCTTTATCCATTCATCTGTCGATGGACACTTAGGTTACTTCCATGTCCTGGCGATTGTAAATAGAGCTGCAATGAACATTATGGTACATGACTCTTTTTGAATTATGGTTTTCTCAGGGTATATGCCCAGTAGTGGGATTGCCAGGTCAAATGGTAGTTCTATTTTTAGTTTTTTAAGGAACCTCCATACTGTTCTCCATAGTGGCTGTATCAATTTACATTCCCACCAACAGTGCAAGAGGGTTCCCTTTTCTCCACACCTAGAATTTTTTTTTTTAATTGGAGTATAGTTGCATTACAACGCTGCGTTAGTTTCTGCTGAACAATGAAGTGAATCAGCCATAGGTATACATATGTCCCCTCCCTCTTGGACCTCCCTCCCCTCCCACCCCACCCATCTAGGTCATCACAGAGCACCAAGCTGAGTTCCCTGTGCTATACAGCAGGTTCCCACTAGCTATCTGTTTTACACATTGTAGTGTATTTATAGCAAACCTAATCTCCCAATTCATCCCACCCTCCCCTTCCCCCCCCATGTCCACATGTCCATTCTCTACGTCTGCATTTCCATTCCTGCCATAGAGTAGGATTTTTTAATAAAAAAATGAACATTTCAGCTTAACTTCTCAAACGAAAATTAGATTTAAAGCCTGTAACTTATTTCTTTCAAAGCATACAATATAACCATTAGAAACGTTTCTTATTTGTAGGTTTTGGTGAAATTCTGGTCATTGTTTGACAGACCCCCACTGTGGTCCCATTAGTAGTAGTTCCCTGGACAAGTCCAGTTCCCTGGACAAGGCCATTCAGGTTTGGCTACTAATAAAAGTCTAGAAGGTAGAATAAAGGAATTTCCACTATACTTTTTTTTTTTTTTTTTTTTTACTATTTATATGACATTTTGAAATGAATGTGTTTTCCAAAAGAAAAAATCAGTTTCAATATTATTAAAACAACACAAAATATTACAAAAGAGATACAAAAGGACTCAATTCAAAACTGAAATATTTGAGGATATAAAGGTGTTCTGAGTTGTGGCATCTTTAAAATTTTGTATCTTCTAGTTTTAGACTTAATCTTTCCACTTAAAAATATTTGTTAATAATATCATATTGAAAAATGTAGCAACTCTGACTTTCAAAGACTCTGGACTACTATTTCCACAATCCAGTGCCACCCCTTCCAACATCCGGGTAGGCAAGTATTTTAAGTGATTTTAAATGATTAATCTGTAATAATGCAATTCTGAAAATCCTTTCTTCAGTAAGAAGGTAGGAAAGACAGTGTTATGAATGAACTCACTTAAGAATTTTTTTAAAGCTCCTGGAAAGTGGCAGTCTATACTCATCTAATTTTTCTGTCTCCTAAAACTTCAATGAGGAGGAATAGAAGGGAAGGTTGAGTAACTGACAAATCTAAGAAAGAACCTAGCATGCGGAAGGCCAAGAACTACGCCAAATTATACAAAACCCAAGGACTGGACTGACTGAACTTTTCAACAACAGCATTGGAAGTAAGACAACAGTGGAGCAATGCCTTCAAACTTCAGAAGAAAAATGATTTACTCACTAGAATTCTTGAATTATAAGGGAGACTCTTCAAAATACAAAGAAATGGTAGTAACAGGGCAGTAAGAAATCAGGGTGTGGGGAAGATAAAAAGGAAAGGACAATGGGGGAAAGCTCTTCAAGAAGCAGTCTGAGCCCCATTCTACCGCATGACTGACTGACCTTGTCCACAGAGGAGTGCAGGTTAAATTCTCTGGAGAGGGTAAAAGAGAAAGACCCCAGTGTGAGTACCATGTCACAAAGAAGGGGATTAAAGGATGGTGTGCAACTAAATGGGAAAATGTTGAGATCCCTGGTCTACTTTCCCCAGTTGGCTCCCAGAACACTGGCAGTAAGGGTATAACTTCGAGGAAAGAGATTTCAAAGTCAGTCAGACTAGTGGTAAAGACCTGTTACATCTACAAAGATACATCTTGGGCTCCCCAGCACATACTCCATCCCTCCCCCAAATTATCCTATGTGAAGCTAGTAAGTCTTGAGTTTTGCAGAATTTACTCAAACGTTGCCCACTGACCTCCCTAGAATGGGGCTCTTATAAACTCCATAGGGAAGCAGAAATTCAACTATTACTATTCAGCTTCCCTCTTCCAGGGAGCCTTCATGTAACTGTAGCATTACTGTCTTTTCTTTAGAAAGCTAGGTTTGTGAGTGCTACTCAGATCTTCAAAACTAGACAATATGCTGTCTAGAGATACATAGGAGGGTGGTAAAATGTTCCCTGAGGGGATTCCCTGGTGGTGCAGTGGTTAAGAATCCACCTGCCAGTGCAGGGGACACGGGTTCGAGCCCTGGTCCGGGAAGATCCCACATGCAAGGAGCAACTAAGCCCATGCGCCACAGCTACTGAGCCTGCACTCTAGAGCTCATGAGCCACAGCTACTGAGCCCGCGTGCCACAACTCCTGAAGCCTGCATGCCTACAGCCTGTACTCTGCAACAAGAGAAGCCACTACAATGAGAAGCCTGCACACTGCAATGAAGAGTAGCCTCTGCTCACCGCAACTAGAGAAAGCCCGCGCACAGCAACGAAGACCCAACACAACCAAAAATAAATAAATAAATATATTAACAATAAAGTATTAAAAATAAAAGTTCCCTGATAAAATTATTAGGTTAATGGAGAATCTAGATCTTTGCTGATTTTAATTTATCAGAAATTATCTGAATAGTTGCAAATGCATTGCACAGTTTAGTCAAGATGACTCAACATTCAGCTATGAATAGAATTCATGAGCCTTATCAATGGGAGCTGGGTTGTTTCCCTAAAATAGGAATTCCTAATTTTCTCATTTAAAATTTAAGGTTACTACATTTAGACATATTTATATTTATTCAGTACTGATACAGTCATTTCTCATTTTTGTTTAATGAGGGACTAAAAGAATTAAAGAATATATCCATTTTAATTGTCTATATAGATAATTGGTTTGCTGGGGAGCCAATTCCCCATTTTTTCTTATGCTTTATAGGTTAGATCAGCTGTTCTTAACATTTTTAGACCTTTTCCTCTTTTAAAACAAATATATGACATCAATTTTACTTTGCTGAAATCAGTCATAGATAATGAATATGTATGTATCACATATACATAATTTTAATTAGATAATGCAATGTTATAACTTTAATGTAGATTAGAAATAAATGTAAAGTAGTTTATAATTTAAAAAAATAAGTCCTTGTGAAACTTCTACACTGAAAGGCATAATGAAGTATTATTAAGTAGCTTATAAATGTATATAAAATCACTGTAAATGTAACAGCTATAAATGCAGGATGATACATCAGTATTGTATTGCAGACTCAAATGCTGCAAGCTTCGCCTCTAGGCAAGGCCTTAAGCATAGTCTAAAAACCACCTACTTATGTGTGCCATCTGCTCTATCCACTCCTAGAATTCTGACCAAGTATCCTGCCTCCTCTGAGGCCTCCTCAGACCTGGAGACAAAAGGAGTTACCTGATCACTAGAGCTGCAAGTAAAAGACTTGATGCTTAGCATGGCAAAGAATGTATAGTTATTATCCAAGCCAGCAGCTCTTCTTCCCATATTCCTGATCTCCAGCCATGGTACATGAGATCTTCAGTTTTATCCAATGTCTTGCTTAAAAAAAAGGGCAGGGGAAACTCCTGTTGTGCCAATACCCTACAGCTCTGATGGTCTGAGTCTTAAAGAATCTGGACTTACAGGGTAGAATTGTAAGTGAAAACGTCTTCCAGATACTCTTAAGCTAAAATTAACTTGTGATGTCCTTAAGCCTATGCAATGCTTCAGCCAGATTCCAAAGGTTGATTTTTAGGTTAGCAGTGATCATATATATGGATGAAATTTTGATTTTTGTTCTTAGCTTTCAACTTTATATGAGTCTCTGTCCAGGTAAGGCTGAACTGCCTGCAAGAGTACTGCCACTTGACCAACCCCTAAGAACGCATCTTTGAGAGCCTGGAGGTGACTCTCCTAAGCAATGCTCTATCCAACTATGGGAAAGGATCCAACCTAGAATAGGACAACACCTCCCCCCATCAAAAATATTTAAACTCTTCTGGGATTCACAGGTTATTTCATCTTCCATTTTTCTAACCTCATTACCCTGCATTTGATGAACCTTCTAAAAAAAAGTATAAGGCTTCACCTGAATTCTAATCATAAATTTTCCACAGTTTTAATTAACTGAGACAATAGGAGCAAACAACAATTGGACACCTACACACAGCAATGCCTAACCCAATCAAGAATCCTTTAGAGCAGGGCCCCCTGGGCCACAGACAAGTACTGGTCCGTGGCCTGTTAGGAATCGGGCCGCACAGCAGGGTGTGAGTGGTGGACGAGCGAGCAAAGCTTCATCTGTATTTATAGCCGCTCCCCCATTGCTCACATTACTGCCTGAGCTCTGCCTCTGTCAGATCAGCAGTGGCATTAGATTCTCATAGGAATGTAAACCCTACTGTGAACTGTGCATGCAAGGGATCTAGGTTGCACGCTCCTTATGAGAATCTAATGCCTGATGATCTGAGGTGGTGATGCTAGCGCTGGGGAGAGCTGCAGATACAGATTATCATTAGCAGAGAAGTCTGACTGCACGGAGACCATAATAAATCAATTGCTTGCAGACTCATATCAAAACCCTATTAGTGAGTGGCAAGTGAAAACAAGCTCACGGCTCCCACTGATTCTGCATTATGGTGAGTTGTATAACCATTTCATTATATATTACAATGTAATAATAATAAAAATAAAGTGCACAATAAATGTAATGGACTTGTATCATCCCAAAACCATCCCGCAAAAACTGTCTTCCACGAAACCAGTCCCTGGTGCCAAAAAGGTTGGGGACTGCTATTTAGCGACAAGCCCTTAAAGATAAGGGATATAGGCCAGGAGATGGAGAAATCATCTGCAAATACACCTGGCTCAGTATCTAAAAGAAAAATTCAAACGTATTTTATTCATAACTGAATAAAAATTCAGTTATGACTGACACTGGCCAGTAAATAACTTACTACATTCATTTGCTGAATATCACTGCATAATAATTTTGACTTCCACACCTGCTTTTTCTCTGCACTACTGGATAACTGTACAAACTCTCATCAATCACTAGTTAGGAAGGACTTCAGACTTAGAAACCTAATAAGGCAGGGAAACTTTCTAAAATGGCAAGCAATATACAACAGTCATCAGGAGACACCCTTGAAGCTGAAGAAAACATTTTCCTTCAGGACACATTCATTCTATCAATTTTAGCTAAAAATTTCCTAGAACCTTTCAGAGTCATAGTTATAACCAACTACCTCACATTTAGCTTAGAGTTATACATGTTCAGTCAGATTCACCCACTCTTCTGCTGCTCCCTATAACTCTCAAGTTACTTTCTCACCCAATGCTCTAATCATAAAAGGAATGCAAGAAGTAACAAACTCCCAACAACCTCATGTCCAGCTTTGAAATTTGCTATAATAGGAACCAATTTTCTAAAACTAGAAAGCACTAAGACACATGAAGAACTTTTATTGGCTTAAACCCTGCTTCTACCATCAAAATCTATTCCCTTGAGTTAAAACTATGTACCAGATTGCCACACAAAAGATAGAATATAGATAATAATACATAAATAAAAAAGAAAAAATTACTAAGGATGCCATGTTTGGGAAAGCAGGGGAAGGAGATATAGTCAGCATAGTCATAGAATTTTTTTTTTTTTGCTATTCTGTTTTCACTATACCTTAATATGCATAGAATATTCATTACACCACTGAAGATAATATACATATATATTTAAGTCATTCATATTAACATTTTCTAGATGTGTAGAAGTTACTTTATAGAAAATTTGGAAGCAAGGCAGAACAAGTACCTTAGTACCAAGTTTTAACAATTTTGTTAAAATATAATATTTATAATTCTTATAATACGTTACTTTAATTGCAAGGAAATTTTACTCGTTTAGATGGAACAGAAGTCTTTCCTTGAGGACTTACACTTTAATCTCGGGTTTTCAAACACTGATGTGGTTGCATGGCCTTTTAAAAGCCTTTGGGTACAAGAATGATAAAAAGTGGTTTTAGTTATTGGCATGCCTGTGCAACAAAGCATTTAGGAGTTGTGATTGACAGGCCAGAACTGTGTATAAGGGAAAACCTATGCTTATGTCTGCTTCACTGACTTTATTAGCCACACCCTACTTGTAAATTGTAAACTGTCATTCAAAGTAGCAAAGTGATGTTTTAAACAAGTCAGGTTATAATACCCCTACTTCTTTTGTCTTAATGCCTAAAGGTAAATTCAGAAAGTACTCCTATGTTTTGGCTCATAAAAGCATCCATCTGGGAAAAAACTAAATAAAAAGCCCAAATAGTAAACAGCAATGCAAAGAATATTTATAACACTATGCATATATGTAAGTTGAATATTTAAAATCATGGATAATTCAGACTTCATTATAGTTCAGCAACTATTTCAGATTGAGAATGAAGAAAATAATTTTATTAATTGTTGGCAGTTTTTTTACCAGTATTTTAAAACATACTGTTAACAATATGTACTGAATTAAAATTGCTAATAATATGAAAAGTTTCACTGGAGACCTTTACTAACTTTGCAAAGAACTTTGGGAAAATTTGTGTTTTAAAGCATGGTGTATTTTATGAGAAATGCCTAGTTTTACATTAAAATATTAAAATAAATGCAGAAACAAATATATATTCACATCATAGTTTTCTAACAACTGCACAATTTTGGACTGAAATAAGGGATGAAAACAAGTATTACAGTTTGCTGACTTCTTACTAATAATATTCTAAATATTCTTTCCTGAATTTTAGATAATTTAATCTTAACTAACCTTAATAAAAGTAATATGAACTCATCAAAAAAATACAAATTGTACAGAAAAGCACAATATAGTCAATGAAAATCCCTCATGATCCACTCCATCTAATCTGACCAAAAACATTACTTGCAACAAAATACCTTTTGTGGTCTAAATTTCAATAAGGTAATAATTCAAATGTCTAGCTTTTAGATAAGTATTAAAGGTTTTAATACTTGTACCATGAATTACCAAATTGAATTCCAGTCAGTGCTCAGATTTGAGGTAAAAACCTTTCTGTAATTACTCAGTAACTTAGTATTCCATAGTGACACTTCTAATTTTCATATCTGAACGGATATGAAGGCTATGTCAATGGATGGAGGCACCCTTAAGGGGCATGAGGTAGTCTAGTCTTTATCTGTGATTCAATTGAAGGAATCTTGGGTTTTTCTTTTTGAGGTGGACCAAACCACAGAACGATGTCTCAGGAAGCCTATTTATCTGACAAGAAGAAAAGATAAACACCTGTAAGTTGATGTTTAAAGCCCAAACTAGTTTTGAAGTAACAAGAAAGGGAAAGCTAACAGTTCAAATTTCAGTCACTTTTCATCTAAACCCATCAATGTGTGCACTGGTCCATTAATTATGTGGCCCAACACAAAATGATATGTTAGTCATCCCTTTTCTCCTAGATGACAGATGTGAGGTAAGATTTTATTTCAGGAGAAAGAAAGCTATTTCAAATACTTCACCTTTTGGTCTCAAGAATTTACCTAAGTCATGTATGAAAATGAAAAACTACTAATTGAGGATCAAACGAATTGTTTTGTTGATCACTCTATTTAAACCAAAATAAAATTGGAGAGGAGTGATTTAAAACCTGTGATTCTAATGGACCCAGCTTTTCTAGGTTAATAAAGTATTTTAAGCAAAGGTTAGCAAATTATTTTCTGTAAAGCTCCAGATGGTAAATATTTTAGAATTTGTGGGCCATACAGTTTCTGTCACAACCATTCAACTCTTACTCTGACATTGTGCAAAAGCAGCCATAGACAATATGTAAATGAAAGATCAAGGCTGCGTTCCAATAAAACTTTCTTTATGGACACTTAAATATAAATTTCATATAATGTTCACATGTCACAAAATATTCTTCCATTGACTTTCTTCCAATCACTGAAAATGGAAAAATTCTTAGTTTACAGGTTGCAGAAAACTAGGCAGTGGGCTGGATTTGGCCTGGCCATAGTTTGGCAACCCATGTTCTAACAGATTATTTTGGTTCTTGTTTTGTGAATTTATTTCTATGCTTCAAAAGAAAAATATGTCACAGAGATTTTATTAAAATCTTGCTCAAAGTATTTGATAGATTTTTTTTAAACCCTATCAATGAGTTGCTAGAATAAATAAGTGGAAACACTGCCGTTTAAAATATTTCTTCTAGATGAACCTAATTCAATGCTTTTAGATGACATTATTGTTGTAGTAGTCCCTAGTAGAAAACATAAGTTTTCAGTATAAAATCTGGTTCCATTTATTCTGTTTTAATTTTAATTTCCTATGCTAATAAATTTTCAGTAAAAAAGCAATTAATTTTGGCCATTTCCTAAATTACCTATTTTAGATGAGTATTAAGTATGTGTGAGTTATTAAGTATTCTGATGACAAAAGTTAATTATACATGTGTATTACATAAAATTCAAACATTGATGAAATGTTTAATTTGAGAAAATAAAAGCTCTGTATAATACCACCTACCATAAAAGGAATCTTAACATATTACATATTTTTCTAGCTTTTCCCTTTTCACATATTTTAAGAAAATATGGTAATACATGGTCATATATTACTTCCTGTTTTACAAATTTCCTTTTAAAAATTTTTAACGAAATATTTTGGAAAGCTACAAGTCTATATGTAGATTGACCCCTTTCTTTTTTTTTAACAGTTATATTATTCATTTGTATGGATATACTATAATTTGTTTAACCAGTATCCTATTGCTGGATATTGGGGTTATTCCCTGTTTTCATGAAAATCACTGCTGCCAGAGGATTCTGAAAAGACAGCATCACTGTAGTATTTGAATCTCCTTGAAACTCCTCATAAAACAGAAATAGCAAATAGGACAGTAAACCCCAAAATCTATCTGCAACAAAATCTAGTGACAACATATTCTTATGAACCCCGAAATATAAGTGGGCTGGAACAAATCAGCAGTAGCTACAAAATGTACTAAAATCTTTATGGATTCACAAAGACCCCTATTGGGTGTTGATGCAATGTGATTGCTACCTAGTGTTGTGAATGTCAAAGTAAAGAAATCCAATGAAGCTCTGATAAATGGTGGAAGTAACTAAGACTCTCTTAAAGTAGCCAAATGCTTTGTCATCTAATTAGGGACATGCATGAATGGATGAATGAGATTCCCACTGTCCCTACCTACTATCCAGCAAAACCACAGCCAAGGAAAGAGGTTTGGCAGAATCAGTGGGGAAATGAGTCCCCGTTGAGCTTCACTCTAGTCTGGCACAGTGAAAAGACTCAAGAGGTGTATAAGTGGGAGGCACCCCCCACGCCCCACCACATCTCTATGAAGGGGTGGTATGGGGCAGCCTTGTAGGCCACCTCTGAAATACCACTAGTTTTACTGTTTTTTCACTGACTCAGTAAGGGGATTGGAAGGGGTAACCCCCAAGGGGCCCTTGCTTCTGGCTCCAAGCACCCAGTCATACCAGCCAGGCACAACTCTAGGGACAGGGCCAGGTAGGGAGCTGAACTGATACTGTACACCTGTGATACGTAATGCAGGTGTCCTGAGGGAGGACAGAAGGCTCCCATGGAGCAGAAGAGCAAAAGCTCACCTGATCTTGATCTTCAGCATGAATACAGACTTTGAAAGCAGGAACACACACACACACACACACACACACACACATATACATACACATATAATAATAAAGATTTCATGGGAGAAGCAGAGGGAAGGTAATGGACTTATTATGGCCCCAAGAAAGAACTCAAGTACTACCTGGAAAATTTCCCATGGCCATTCTTAGAACAGCAACAGAAACTGGAGGGGACACTGGGGGCTCTAATTTTTGGGTACAAAGGAACTGTGGGAAGATATGGAAGTACTGGAATGGTCTAGATTCTAGGTCCTATAAATGTTTAAAACTAACAAATCAAAATACTTTTCCTAGATAAATCCCTAAACTGAAGAGAAACACTTGAGAGTAGAGACCAAATTGAGCATAACAGACAACAGGGCCACAGAAAGAAAGGTTGAAATTAAAGGGAAGAATATAGGTGCTATGGTCTGAATGTTTGTGTCCCCCCAGAATTCATATATTGAAATCCTAACCCCTAAGGTGATAATATTAGGAGGTGGGCCTTTTGGAAGGAGATAAGGTCATGAAGGTAGAGTCCTCATGAATGGGATTACATAGTACCCTTATAAAAGAGGCTCCAGAGAAATCCCTCACCTTCTTCTGCCATGTGAGGACACAGTGAGAAGCTGGCAGTCTACAACCCGGAAGAGGCCTTCACCAGAATGTGACCATGCTGGCACCCTGATCTTGGACATCCAGCCTCCAAAACTATAAAAAATAAATTCCCTGTTTATAAGCTACCCCATGTGTGGTTATTTTGTTACAGCAGCCCTAATGGACTAAGACAACAGGAGACCATATTTTTGACTAGTTGAACACAACAGACTCATGAGCTAGCTCCTGAACTATGAAGATAAAAAAGTTACCTTGGCCCACACTGCCTCTTCAAAGTATAGAAAAACAAATTTCCCATAAAAATGAATAATAAGAGAAGACTGGGTGGGATAGGGAGGGTTGGAGGGAGGGAGATGCAAGAGGGAAGAGATATGGGGACATATGTATATGTATAACTGATTCACTTTGTTATAAAGCAGAAACTAACACACCATTGTAAAGCAATTATACTCTAATAAAGATGTTAAAAAAAAATAAGAGAGAAAACTGCAATCAAATCTCATACAAAGTTACTTCTACAAAACAGAATAAGATGCAGAATACTTACCCTATGAACAGTGAAAGCACTCCAGAAAGATCTGGAGTGCCCATGAAGTGCCCACAAACAGATGAAAACTGACCCTAATATTCTAAAATCAGCTTAAACAAATTCATACAAAGATAGAAGTTATGAAAGAACAACATAAATCAGTATAAGAGGAACTCAGAAATGAGATGATTATAGAAGCAAGATTTTTTTAGAGGTGAAAGAACTAAGAAAATAATTAGAACTAAAAGGAAAAAATCATTTCAGAAATGAAGTTTAGACTGGAAGAATCACAAGACCAAATAAACACAATGCCTTATGATAAATAGAGAATTTAAAGGAGGAAACACTTGAAAATTTTAAAAATCAGTGAAGGAAACCATCAACAAAATGCAAGAGCAACCTTCTGTGTGGGAGAAAACATTTGCAAGTCATATATCTGATTATGGCTTAATATCCAAAATATATAAAGAACTCAATCACTTAAGAGCAACTCAATGACTTAATAGCAAAAAGACAAATGATTTGATTAAAAAATGGGCAGAGGAACTGAATAGACATTTTTCCAGAGAAGACATACAGATGGCCGATGGGTACATGAAAATGTGCTCAACATCACTAATCATCTGGGAAATACAAATCAAAACCACAGTGAGATACCACCTCACACTTGTGAGAATGGTGGTCATCAAAAAGGCAAGAAATAAGTGTTGGTGAGGACCTAGAGAAAAGGGAAGCCTGTGCACTGTTGGTAGGAATGTAAATTGGTGCAGCCACTACAGAAAATGATATGGAGGTTCCTCAAAAAATTAAAATAGAACTTCCATATCATCCAGCAATTCTACTTCTGGGTATAAATCCAAAGGAATTGAAATCAGAAACGCAAAGAAATATCTTTACTCCCATGTTCGTTGCAGCATTATTCACAATAGCCAAGACACTGAAGCAACCTAAGTGTTGCTTCATCCAACTGATGAATGGATGAAGAAAATGGGTCATACACACACACACACATACACAGTGGAATATTATTCAGCCATTTAAAAAAAAGAATGAAATCTTGCCATTTTTGACAACATGGATGGACCTTGAGGGCATTATGCTAAGTGAAACAAGTCAGACAGAAAAAGATAAAGAGCATATGATCTCACTTATACGTGGAATCTAAAAACGAAAACGAGCTCATGGATATAGATAACAGATTGGTGCTTGCCTGAAACGGGGGTTGGGGGTGGGGGTGGGCAAAATGGTTGAAGGGAGTCAAAAGTACAAATTTCCAGTTACAAAATGAATGAGTCATAGGGATGTAATGTACAACATAGTGACTATAGTTTGGTATTGCACATTTGAAATTAGCTAGGAGAATGGATCTTGAAAGTTCTCATCACAAGAAAAAAAAATTGTAACTATGTAAGGTGATAAATGGATTTATTATGGTGATCATTTTGTAATGTATACAAATATCAAATCATTATTTTGTACATCTGAAACTAATGTAATGTTATGTCAATTATACCTCAGTAAAAAAGTGTATATCTTGAATAAAACTTACTGAATCTGAGGAAAAAGTGAAGGAAGAGGTAAAAAGGACTCAAGAAAAAGTATTAGATATAGATGATAGACAAAGAAGATCCAACATATGTATAATAAGAGTTCCTAAAGAAGAAAACCCAAAGCAATACAACAGAATAAATAATTAAAAACTCTAAAGAAAACTTTCCTGAAATAAAAAATACTTTATGACAATCTCTAGGTCCATCCACGTTGCTGCAAATGGCATTGTTTTGTTCTTTTTTATGGCTAAGTAATGTTCCATTGTATATATATACCACATCTTCTTTATCCATTCCTCTGCCGACGGACATTTAGGTTGTTTCCATGTCCTGGCTATTGTAAATAGTGCTGCAATGAACAAGACAAATATCATATGATATCGCTTATATGTGGAATCTAAAAAAATGGTACAAATGAACTTACAAAACAGAAATAGATTCAGATGTAGAAAACAAACATGCTTAGCAGGGGGTAAAGGGAGGGGTGTGGAGGAGGGAATAATTGGGAGACTGGGATTGACATATACACACTACTATATATAAAATAGGTAACTAATAAGGACCTACTGTATAGCACAGGGAACTCTTCTCAATACTCTGTAATGACCTATATAGGAAAAGAATCTAAAAAAGAGTGGATGTATGTATATGTATAACTGATACACTTTGCTGCAGAGCAGAAATTAATGCAACATTGGTAAATCAACTATACTCTAATGAAAAATTTTTTTAAATACTTTGTACTACAAAATTAAAAGGCATATCACATAGCTGGGAAAATCAGCCACATTGGCCAATATCAAGACATATTCTAATGAAATGCTTGGACTTTAAAGAAAACAAACAGACAAACAAAATCCTTTGGTCATTCAGGCAAAAACAGTTAAGTCCTTATAAAGCAAATCAAATCAGATTATGATTAATTTTGTATAGCAGCAATTTATTCCAGAACACAATATAGTAATATATTTAAGATACTCAAGAAAAGAAAATGTCAACCAAAGATCTTATGTTCAGCCAAAACAACCCATTATTCCCATGAGCCATTCCTAGGAAATCTAAAAGAGAGATTCAGACAACCAAAATAACTGAAAGACATCTACATGAAGACCAGTGGTGAGCATTATAAATATATCGACCCATAAAACTAAGTGATGAAACCAGTCACAAAAGGACAAATCCTGTATGATTCTACTCATATGAAGTATCAAAAATAGTCCAAGAGAAAGTAGAAAGGTGGCTGCTGGGACGGGGGGGGGGGGAATTAGTGTTTAATGGGCACAGAGTTTCAGTTTTGCTAGATAAAAAAGTTCTAGAGAACTGCTGCAAAACAATGTGACTATACTTAACACTAGTGAACTTTATACTTAAAAATATCAATAATTAAGATGGCAAATTTTAAGTTGCTTCTTTTTACTACAATAAAAAACTAAATGATATGGGCTTCCCTGGTGGCGCAGTGGTTGAGAATCTGCCTGTCAATGCAGGGGACACGGGTTCGAGCCCTGGTCTGGGAGAATCCCACATGACGCGGAGCAACTAGGCCCGTGAGCCACAATTGCTGAGCCTGCGCGTCTGGAGCCTGTGCTCCACAACAAGAGAGGCCGCGACAGTGAGAGGCCCGCGCACCGCGATGAAGAGTGGCCCCCACTTGCCGCAACTAGAGAAAGCCCTCGCACAGAAACGAAGACCCAACACAGCCAGAAATAAAAAATAAATAAATAAATAAAAATTACAAAACAAAAAAACAAAAAAACTAAATGATAGTTGTAGAGGAGAGAATGACATAACACAGTACAACTATCAAAAAATGTGGAGAAATGATAAGGGTAGAATAATTACCATGATTGCCTTATAGAAGCTGGCTGGAAGTAAAAGGGATATCACTTCAAATCTGACATTGGACACAAAGCACCAAGCTGATCTCCCTGTGCTATGCAGCTGCTTCCCGCTAGCTCGGTGCTTTGTGACCACCTAGAGGGGTGGGATAGGGAGGGTGAGATGGAGGCACAAGAGGGAGAGGATATGGGGATATATGTATACATATACTGATTCACTTTGTTATACAGCAGAAACACAACATTGTAAAGTAATTATACTCCAATAAAGATGTTAAAAAAAAATCTGCCACTGGAGAAGAAGGATAAAGAGGAAAATGGGCTAATAGCTAATTCCAGCATTGCTCACAGTAGGGAACCAACAGATAGTGCTCCCCTTTTTCAGGTGCCAAGGGTATATAAAGGTACAGATGTAATGTAGACATAAATGTAACTATCAGAATAAATACAAAACTTCCTAAGTATTAAATGTTTAGATATACACATTAAATAAGGCAGATAACATAGACTCTGTGCACAATGAAAAATATGACAAATCTAAGGCCAAACATAAATATCATATATCAACAAATATAAATTATCTCATTCATAAAAAGAAAAAGGTTTGGATTATCTAGGGAAGCAAAATCCAACACTATACTGCATGCAAAATAGACTCATATGCTCTCACTCTCTCAGGGAGGGGGGAAAGGAGGGATGGAGGGAAAGGGAGAAGGGGAGATTTTCAGAAAGGTTAAAAATAAAGGGATAAAAATATGGACAAATACAAATTAAAAGAAATGAGAGGTCACACTTTTGATATCTGATAAGGCACAATTCAGACCAAAAGAGAGACAAAGGAGGATACTTTCATACTGCTAAAAGATGCAATTCACAATGAAGATGTAACAGTTATGGAAATTCCAAACAACACAGCAACTGCTTTCATCAAAGAAATTACAAGAGATGCAAGGAGAGATAAAGAGAACTGTTCTATCAAAGGAGACTTTAATATATCTATCTTAATGTAAGAAAGATCAAGTGGACAAAAATTTAGGAAAGAGAAGGCCTAAATGACCTGATCAGTGAATTAGATCTTTTAGATCTATAATAAACTCTGAACTCTGATAATGGAGGATATACCTTTTTGTAAGTGCTCACAGAAACATTCAGGAAAACTAGCCATATCTTAGGCTACAAAGAAAACTTCCATAAACCTGTAAATTGGAGAGAGTAGAAATAACATGGAAACTATGACCTTTCTGAAAGCAATAAAATGAGACTTGAATAATAAAATAAAAATTAAAAGGCCTGTCACTTGGAAGCTTAAGAACATAGTATTGAATACTTCTTAGATCAAGTTAAATTGCAAAATTTCATAAAAATAATGAAAATCCAATATATCAATGTCTTAGAGTTATCAGAGGAAAATGTATAGCCTTTAATACTTACATTAAAAATGAAATTCAAAAAATCAGACATAACTTTAAACACTTAGGAAACAACAAAAGAAATCCTCCCACTCAAAAAAAAAAAAAAAGAATGAAAGAATAAAATAAGAGAAATTAATTTCTAGAAATTAAAGCTAGAAAACAAAATCAGTAGAACTTTTAAGTCTAAAATTTGTCATTTGAAAAAAATCATCATAAACAAATCAGTAGCTAACCTATTAATCAATGGGGAAAGGAAGAAAGCACAAATACACAAAATCAGACATGACAAATGGGGAATAATTATTGAGACAGAGGAAATTTTAAGTATCATAAGAGACTATTTTACATACCTATGCAAATAAATTTGAAGTCTTATTTAGAATGGGTAATTTCTAAGAAAACCACTATTTACCAGACTAACATCAAGTCTTAAATGGCAAGTTACCTTAGAAGAAAACAGAAAAACTAAAGCGCTCCCCCCACAACAAAACTCCTGGCTCAGGTAATTTAATAGAAAAATTCTACCAAACTTGTAAAAACCAGATTATTCCAATGGCTCTTAATTTTTTTCAGACCATTTTAAAAGGAGGAAAATTTCAAAATTCTTGTTATGAGGAAAGTAAACCATTGCTCTTAACCTATCAAAGACTATACCGCAGACCATTCTCACTTACAAATGCCATTGTAACAACTCTTAGATGAAATGTTAGGAAATGGAATCCAATAGCACATTTTAAAAGTTATGACCAAGTGTGTTTTATTCCCATTTGCAAAACTGGTTTTATGTTAGGAAATTTATTCATATTCATAGACCTAAGGAATAAAAACATGATCACCTCCACAGACACAAAAAAAGCATTTGACAAAATCAGTTCTCCCTAAGTTAACTTACAAATTTAACACTATGCATATAAAAATACCATCAGAATTTTTTCCCCTGAGGTCAACATGTTAATTGTAAAATTCTTTTGGAAAGATAATAAGCAAGAAAAGCCAGGAAAATCGTGCAAGAGAACAATGAGAAGGAGCTGGCCCCACAGACATTGAAACATACTATAAAGACTCTATAGTTAAAAGTATTATATTGCTATCCCAACAGAACAGAGTAAACAATCCATGTGGAGATTTAGTATATGATAAAAGCAATTCAAATCAGTGAGGAAAAGATGAACTTCAACTTTTTAATAAGTGGAATCTCTATAACTGATGACTATATTAGATTTTTTAATGATAAAATTGGATTCACTCCTCACACCACAGTAAATTCCAGAAGGATGAGGGATTTAAATGTAAACCATTTAAGTACTAGTAGAACACATGGGTGAAGTCCAGTATAAGCTGGGAATGGTGGAGACTTTCCTACAAATGAATGGTAGGCAAAATGGGTCCCCCAAAGATGTCCATATCTGACTCCCTAGAACCTATGAATATGCTATGTTATGGCAAAAAGGGACTTTGCAAATATAATTACAGTTGCAGGGAGATTATCCAGGTGGGCCCAATCTATTAGATGAGCTAGAGAACCTTCTCTGGCTGGAGTCAGAAAGATGTGGCAGTAGGGGAGGTCAGAAAAATGTGAAGTGTGAGGGCTTCCCTGGTGGTGCAGTGGTTAAGAATCCGCCTGCGAATGCAGGGAACACGGGTTTGAGCCCTGGTTTGGGAAGATCCCACATGCCGCGGAGTAACTAAGCCCGTGTGCCACAACTACTAAGCCTGCGCTCTAGAGCCCACGAGCCACAACTGTTGAGCCCACGTGTAAATATGAGATGTAAATATAGTAACATTGATGAAAAAATCACTATAGATCTGAATTTAAATTGACAGTATCAGTATACACTAATGATGCAGTTTATATTTTGAAAAATTTTAAAAACCAGTGCCACAACTACTGAAGCCCATGCACCTGGAGCCCATGCTCCACAACAAGAGAAGCCACCACAATGAGAAGCCCGTGCACCATAATGAAGAGCAGCCCCCACTCTCTGCAACTAGAGAAAGCCTGCGCGCAGCAACAAAGACCCAACTCAGCTAAAAATTAATTAATTAATTAAAACAAATAAGCAAACCTTTATCTTAGCTGTATCACTGAAAGGTTCTAGAGACAATAACCATTCCTAAATCAAAAGGCACTGCTAGTGCCCAGATTGTTGTCCCTAAATACCATTTTTCCATTAAAAGGATTGAGAACTTCTTGGCAAAAAAGCCAATTCCTGCTCTGGAGTGGGAAATGTTTAAGATGATCTTGGAACATTTTTTCAGAGCAGAAAGTAGGGAACGTATCAATGACTAATGGTAGGGTCATGTCGAAAAGACATAAAAACTAACTTGAACAGAGTCCACTGGCTAAAAATGGGATATTTTGAACATCAATAAGGATAATCTCTGTGATGGATCAAAACATATATGTTAGAATTCAGATGACAAAATTAGAATATTACCATTTTGCAAACTCAGGTGAACAGAGTATACAATCATCATCCCTAACTACTAACCTTACAAAAAGAGAGAACCAGAAGTTATGTACTGTTTGATGGAGGCCATAACATTATATATGAAGAATTCTTAATCTCCCTCCCCTCCAAATAAATAAATAACCGAAGTCTAATCAAGTCCCAATATCTAACTACTAATTTACAGGGAAATACAGGGGTCAGAAGGACATGTTAAATCACCCCAAAAAGATTCAATCAACAAAATCCAGATTGTGGGAAACTCTGTGGGACAAATGACCCAATTTTTAAAAATGTGCAAGAAGAGGAAATAATTAATCTAAAGATTAAAAGAGTCCTTCAGAAATTTATAAACCAAACTCAATTTGTGGACCTCGTTTGGCTCTTAATTCAAATACACAAACTTAAATATATATATGACAACTAGCTAGCCAGGCGAAATACTAACTGGATATTTGATGATTTTATTTCTGTAGGGGTGTGATGATGGTATTGTGTTATGTTAAAAAAGGGGAAGCCCTTATCTTTTAAGAAATATATTATAAAATGTTTCAAATAAAATGATCTGTCTGCGATTTGCTTCAAAATAATACAGTGGGTAGGGTGTGGAAGTGGATGGGGATGTAGAATGCTGGCCATAAACTGCTAAGTGCTAGATGATGGACAGCCAGCTTAAGGGGTCATTATACTGGTCTCTCCGGTTTCAGACGTGTTGAAATTCCATAATAAAATGTGTATTTTTAACAACAAGCTGGCATAAATTTTTTTCTAAGTACCTATGATGCTAGTGTTTATACAGGATAAATTTCAAGATACAGAGTTTCTAGGCCAGAAAGAGTATGAATATTTTTATAGATACTGCCAAACTTCCCTTTAAAAGGGTTTATTTACCAACAATACACAATCAACAATGTGCAAGATGCCCATTTCTACACACCCTCACCAACAATCTGAAAAGTTAAGTGACCTGCCCAAGATCAGATGGTATGACCTAAAGAAAACCTCATATAATGATCAATAATTATCATATTGCCTGAGTCAGTGGTTTACTAAATGGAACAGTTTTTAAATTTGTATATATAAAACTTTGAATAAAAGTCCATCCTCTACCAGTTATAAAAAAATCTTACCAGTTACAAGTTAATAAAAGTTTAGAGAATACATGAAAATTCCATAAATGAAACTAGGTTTCCATTAATATTAACTCAAAAATAAGAGTAAAGAATCCTTGAAATTTAAAGACTATTAGTAAGTCATTTAGTAAATCATAGTTAAACAAGACTTCAACTTTACATATTTTGTAGCCCTCATATTTCACTGTAAGATACCATACATTTTGAGGAAATGTATAGAAATAGAACAATGATAACTAGTATCTCACAACTAAATTTCAGTTGTAGAAAACCAACTGCTTACCAAGTCAAATACAATAAACAAATTTAGTGATTCTTGATATTCACTACATTTTCTAACCTGGGACAAACAATGAAAAATGAAATTTGATCTTGTTTAATAAGATTTCTTTTCCCACCAAATCACTCTGGAATAGACTGTTTCAAGTACCTCTTTCCCCTGTGATATACATTGATAACATATATACACTGAAACTCAACACATCGATCAAAACACAGTAATGATTAACTGAAAATAAAATTCTTATGAAGTACT
This sequence comes from Balaenoptera ricei, assembly GCF_028023285.1. Lineage (NCBI taxonomy): Eukaryota > Metazoa > Chordata > Mammalia > Artiodactyla > Balaenopteridae > Balaenoptera > Balaenoptera ricei. The sequence goes on from NC_082651.1 coordinate 49,074,904, forward strand.
TTAATCTCAATATATTTACATCACCCCAAAGAATGAGTTATTATTTATTTCAGTTGAGGTGCATCAACTTATATCAAAGGTTTTAAAGGATGACACAAGAAACCCAATGTTAAAATGACAAATTTTTACTCATAAAGTTATTATGATAACAATTAATAATATGGTTACTTTTCCTATTTGTGCTTACATATTTTTCTAATGAAAACAGAACTGTTCAACAAAATACATGCTGTATTTCTTACACCGGAGGGCATGACTTTCATAGAGATCATATCAACGCTTTGAAATAGCTGAGAACAGTGTAGGACCTCATAACATTAACCCTAAAGGATAAGTTGCCTATGCTCACCGCTTTTAAACTTTTTGGCTCTTCCTTCCTGCTATTTCTTACTTTTGATACACTGATGATACTTGACCATCCTAACACTTCCCACATTATCATCTTAGGTTCTTGCCTTTTTCCAGTTCTAAAAAACAGAAACATATTATTTTCCTTAAGAACATGGTAAATATTGTATTTGGGGGGACAAGAAAAAAGTGAACTTGAAGGTAGGGGAAAATGTTATCAAAATGTTTTTAAAGGTTTGGAATAATTCCTTAACTTATATATGAATCTTTAATAATGAAATCATAATATGTGATTTTCTCAAACTACTAATATATCACACATTTAGAAATCACTAACAGAATTTCTGTTCAGTTAATGCTCTTACCAATAAGTAGAAGTCATTAAATAAAATTACCAAGCTCATATCACAGAAGCATGACCAGTGTCATTCTTCCATTTAACTATCAAGATTTTGCCAAAAGCCACCTTCTATTTTTCCCTCCCTTCATAAATAATTTTGGATGGCAAAAATGGCAGATCACTGCTAATAAAAATTACCAACAGTGCAGCTATGTAATAATGTTTGCTTTTTAAAAGGGTTCATTTTAAAAAGACAAAATCAGTCATTCAGTTTATATATAAAATGTCAAATTAATAGAGTAAGGCATAAAAATGCAAATGCTCAGTTAATTTTAAGCATTTTTGCTTTCTTGGTCTATTTCCTATGACTTGCAATTATTTTTATGAGATTGCTGGCTGAAAGTCTAGTTCAGTAGAGAACTCCCAAAAGAGATAAGATAGATAGATAGATAAGATAAATTATCTTCTACGAACAAAGCTGATTTAAAAAAGAAACCAAAAACCTAACATTTTTTAAAGGATTATGATGTTTGGGGGCTTCCTAAAAAGTTGCTTAAAAAATTCATATGAAGAATTCTTGTAAACAGCTCTTACTGGGTCTGGGTCTGTGTCCTTTTAACTTAAAAGGCTTCATAGTATAATTGTTCTGTAAATATCAGCATTTTCAATATATTGTGCAGTGTACACAAAGAAGCCGTCAAATGGCTTATCTTGTACTTATCAACTTGTTTATTTTTATACCTCCAAAAAGCTGTATTTTTTTTTACAAGAACAGCTGCTACTTTGTAAATATTTTAATGGCTTCTGTTAAGTACAGCTGTCAGTTTAACAAACAATATTATAAAAGATTTTCATTCTTCCATGTGACTGCACATCTTGAAATGTGTTTTACCTTGAAAATCCTTTGGAGATTTTAGACTGGAAAGGATATCTTTTTTTAAGGCACAGGGCCAACAGAAGAATAGATAGATTTAAAGAATAATGTGTAAGATCATCAGGGAAATAGTTCCATTTATTTCAGAAGACAAACATATAATAGCAATAAGTTCTCTTAGCTCACTTCTTTTGACTCAGGCAACCGTTTGTTGAAATGGAACAGCACTGGCTTTGGAGCTAGATATTCCAGGTATGAACCTCCGTTCTTTTGCTACTTAAGGGATACTGGTTTAGAGCAAACCAATTAACCTCTCTGACCCTCGGTTTTTGTATCTGCAAATGGGATACTGATACCTACCTTACAGGGTCATTATGAGAATTAGGGGTAATATATGTAAAGGGCCTAACTCAATTAAGGTAGCAATTATTATTCTGTCTTACCTACTTAGCAACCAGGAGACTCCCAATCATATTTTAGTCTTTGTCTTTTACATTTTTATTCACCCACCTTTTCACTTCCCTTATTTCCTTTTTTTCCTCCTATTTCAGGGACTTCAAAGTGAAAAAATATTTTAGAGATTATCTTATTTAGCATTTTTGTTGAATAAATGAGGAAATATATGCTGAGAGAGATTAAATGACTTGTCCAAGATCACAGAGAGTTAAAGACAGAGATGAGAACCGTCGTCTCCTGGGTTTTTCACTGTTTTCCTTCTTGATGTGAAATGGAATTTGATAAGGCAATTTTATCCTGTGTCTGAAGGCACATGTATAAGAGTGAGAAACCAGTACAAGAGACAAGAAAAGGAAAAAGATTAAAGAAAAAGGAGTAAGGACAGATTTTCCCTTTTGTTCTAGAGCAGAGCTAAGCAAACTTCTGTTATAAAGGTTCAGATAGTAAATATTTTAGGCTTTACAGGTCATATGAACTATCCCAACTACTCAACTATGACATCGTAACACAAAAGCAGCCATAGACAATATGTAAACAAATGAGTGTGGCTGTGTTCCAATAAAATTTTTGAATTTCATATAGTATGAATTCCATATAATTTTCACATGCCTCAAAGTAATTATTTTTTCAGCCACTTATAAATATAAAAACCATTCCTATATCATGAGCCATACAAATCCGGATGGAAAGCTTGCTGTACCTGGCCCAAGGGCAGTAGTTTGATGACCCTGTTCTAAAGCAAACTTGAATGCCTATGAGAGTATAAGCCTGATGATAACCGGAATAGATACCCAGCTTCAATGTTGAGGAAATAATAGGGTATGATGGAGACTGGTATGAACTGGAGTGTGTCTATCCGACTAAAATGGGCAATAGCCATTCTGTTTCAGCAGATTTCTGCTCTTAAGAAATGGACGTCAAAATTTGCCACATATTCTAATTTTTCAAAAAGAAGCCAGAACTCTGGATTTTTAAAAAAAATCTTATTGAGGTACCATTGATTTATAACATCATATGTCTCGTGTACTTTATATTTCTATTCCTGTATACCCTACAATCTGCTCACCACCAAAAATTTAGTTTCCATCTGTCACCATACACTTAAATCCCCTTTAACCATTTCACCTTCTCCCCCACTGCCCTCCCCCTCTGGTTACCATAACTCTATTCTCTGTATCTACATGTTTGTTTTTCTTTGGCTTATTTCATTTGGGGTTTTTGTTTATTAGTTTTTTTATATTCCACATGTGAGTGAAATCTTATGGTATTTGTCTTTCTCCATCTGACTTACTTCACTTAGCATAATACCCTCAAGGTCCATCCATTTGTTGCAAATGGCAAGATTTCATCATTTTTATGACTAAATAGTATTCCATTGTATCTATATACCACATATTCTTTATCCATTCATCCACTGATAGGCACTTCCATTGTTTCCATATATTGCCTATTATAAAAAATGCTGCAGTGAACATAGGGGTGCATATATCTTTTTGGATTATTGTTTTTGTATTCTTTGAATAAATACTCAGAAGTGGGATGGCTGGATCATATGGCAGCTGTATTTTTTTTTTCCATTCATTTTCTTTTTTTTTTTTTTTTACATCTTTTTTGGAGTATAATTGCTTTACAATGGTGTGTTAGTTTCTCCTTTATAACAAAGTGAATCAGCTATACATATACATATATCCCCATATCTCCTCCCTCTTGCGTCTCCCTCCCACCCTCCCTATCCCACCCTTCTAGGTGGTCACAAAGCACCGAGCTGATCTCCCTGTGCTATGTGGCTGCTTCCCACTAGCTATCTGTTTTACATTTGGTAGTGTATATATGTCCATGCCACTCTCTCACTTCATCCCAGCTTCCCCTTCCCCCTCCCCGTGTCCTCAAGTCCATTCTCTACGTCTGCGTCTTTATTCCTGTTGGCAGCTGTATTCTTAATTTTCTGAGGACTCTCCGATCTGTCCTCATAGTGGCTGCACAAATTTACATTCCCACCAGAGTGAATGAGGGTTCCCTTTTCTCCACATCCTTGACAACACTTGTTATTTCTTGTCTTACTTCTTTAATAAACATTTTCACAAATGTAAGGTGATATCTCATTGTGGTTTTGATTTACATATCCCTAATAATTAGTGGCACTGAACATCTTTTCATATGCCTGTTGGCCATCCTCTATTCAGGTCCTCTGCCTATTTTGCAATAGGGTTTTTTGTTGTTGTTGAGTTGTGTGAGTTCCTTATATATTTTGGGTATCACCCCTTACGGGGGACTTCCCTGGTGGCTCAGTGGTTAAGAATCCGCCTGCCAATGCAGGGGACACGGGTTCAATCCCTGGTCTGGGAAGATCCCATATGCCATGGTGCAACTAAGCCCGTGTGCCACAACTACTGAGCCTGCACTCTAGAGCCCAAGAGCCACAACTACTGACCCACGCAACAAAAGTACTGAAGCCCACGTGCATAAAGCTCTGCAACAAGAGAAGCCCCCGCAATGAGAAGCCCACGCACTGCAACGAAGAGTAGCCCCCGCTCTCCACAACTAGAGAAAGCCCGCACGCAGCAACGAAGACCCAATGCAGCCAAAAATAAATAAATAAAATAAATTTTTAAAAACCCTTATCAGATATTTCATCTGCAAATATCTTCTCCCATTCAGTAAGTTGTCTTTTCATTTTATTGATGGTTTCTTTCACAGAAAAAAAAAGCTTCACTTCACAGAAGCATTTTAGTTTGATGGAATCCTATTTGTTTATTTTTGCTTTTTCTTCCTTTGCCCAAGGAGATATATCTACAAAGATAATGCTAATACCAACGTCAAAGAGCATACTGCCTGTTTTCTTCAAGGAGTTTTATGATTCCAGATCTTACATTCAAGTCTTTAACACATTTTAAGTTAGTTTATGTGCATAGTGTGAGATAGTGGCCTCGTTTCATTTTTCTGCATGTTGTCCATTTTCCCCACCATTTATTGAAGAGACTATTCTTTCACCATTATGTAGTCTTTGTTCCTTTGTCACAAATTAATTGTCTTTATATACCTGGGTTTATTTCTAGGCTCTCAATTCTGTCCCATTGAGCTATCTGTTTTCCTGCCAATACTATGCTGTTTTGATTACTATGACTTTGTAATATAGTTTGAAATCAAGGAGTGTGACACCTCCAGCTTTGTTCTTCTCAGAATTGCTTTGGCAACTTGGGGTCTTTTTGATTCCATAAAAATTTTTTTTAATTTTTGTTCTATTTCTGTGAAAAATGCCACTGAAGTTTTGGTAGGGGTTGCATTGAATCTGTAGATTGCCTTGGGTAATATGGGCATTTTGACAACATTAATTCTTCCAGGCCACAAACACAGAACATCTTTCCAGTTATTTGTCAATTTCTTTCTTCTTCAATTTCTTTCAACAATGTGTTATAGTTTTCAAATGTATAGTTCTTTCACCTCCTCAATTAAATTTATTCCTAGGTATTTTATTCTTTTTGTTGTGATTTTTAAATGGGATTGTTTTCTTAATTTCTCTTTCTGCTAGCATATTGTCAGTGTATAGAAATTCAACAGATTTTTGTGTATTGATTTTGTATCCTACAACTTTACTGTGTTCATTTATTATTTCTAGTAGTTTTTGGTGGAGTCTTTAGGGTTTTCTATATATAAAATCATGTCATCTGGAAGCAGTGACAGTTTGACTTCTTCCCTTCCAATTTGCTTGCCTTTTATTTCTTTTTCTTGCCTAACTTCTGTGGCTAGGACTTCTAATAACATGTTGAATAAGAGTGGCAAGAGTGGGCATCCTTGTCTTGTTCCTAATCTTAGAGGGATAGCTTTAATTTTTCACCATCAAGTATGATGTTAACTGTGACCTTATCATATATGGCCTTTATTATGCTGTGGTTCCCTTCTATACCCACGTTATTGAGAATTTTTATCATAAATGGGTGTTGAATCTTGTCAGTGCTTTTTCTGTATCTATTGAGATGACCATATGGTTTTTTTTCTTCAGTTTGTTAATATGGTGTATCACATTGATTGATTTGTGGAGGTTGAACCATCCTTGTATCCCTGGAATAAATCCCACTAGATTATGGTATATGATTCTTTTGATGTATTGTTAAGTTTGGATTGCTAATATTTTGTTGAGGGTTTTTGCATCTGTGTTCATCAGAGATCTTGGCCTTCAATTTTCTTTTTGTGTGTTGTCTTTATCTGGTTTTGGCAACAGTATGATGTTGGCCTCATAAAATGAGTTTGGAAGTGTTTACTCCTCTTTAAATTTTGGAATAGTTTGAGAAAGATAGGTATTAAGTCTTCTTGAATATTTAGTACAACTCACCTGTGAAGCTGTCTGGTCCTGGACTTTTATTTTGAGGGAGTTTTTTGATTACTGTGTGAATCTCTGTACTTTGATGGATCTATTCAGATTTTCTCTTTCTTCATGAATCAGTCTAGGAAGCTTGTGTTATTCTAAGAATTAGTCCATTTCTTCTAGGTTGTCCAATTTGCTGGCATAAATCTGTTCATAATATTCTCTTATAACGCTTTCTATTTCTGTAGTATCCTTTGTAACTTCTCCTCTTTCATTTCTGATTTTATTTATCAGGGCCTTCTCTGTTTTCTTCTAAGTGAGTCTAGCTATCAAATTGTCAATTTTGTTTATCCTTTCAAAGAAGCTCTTGGGGACTTCCCTGGTGGTCCAGTGGTAAAGAATCTGCCTTAAAATGCAGGGGACACGGGTTCAATCCCTAGTCAGAGAAAAAAGATCCCACATGCTGTGGGGCAACTAAGCCCGTGCACTACAACTACTAAGCTCATGCACCTCAACTAGAGAGCCTGTGTGCCACAAACTACAGAGCCCATACACCCTGGAGCCTGTGTGCCACAACTAGAGAGAGAAAATGCACACACCACAACTAGAGAGAGAAAACCCGCACGCCGCAACTAAAGAGAAGCCTGTGCACCGCAACAAAGAGCCCGCATGCCACAATGAAAGATCTCGCATGCCTCAACGAAGATCCTGCATGCCTCAACTAAGACCCAACACAGCCAAAAATAAATAAAATAAATAAATAATTTTAAAAATCTTTAAAAAAGAATGTTCAAAGAAGCAGCTCTTAGTTTCATTGATCTTTCCTATTGTCTTTTTTGTCTCCATTTATTTCTGCTCTGATCTTGATTATTTCCTTCCTTCTATTAACTCTGAGCTTCATTTCTTCTTCTTTTTCTAGTTCATTTAAATGTAAGGTTAAATTGTTTATTTGAGATTTTTCTTGTTTCTTGAGATAGGCCTGTATTGCTATAAAAGTCCAGCTTTTGTTGTATCCCAGATTTTGATATGTATTATTTTCATTTTCATTTCTCTTCAGGTAATTTTTTTATCTCTCACTTGATTTCTCTGCTGACCCAACAGTTGTTCAGTAGCATGTTGTTAGGCCTCCTCATATTTGTAATTTTCCCCATTTTCTTCTTGTAGTTTATTTCTGTTTTCCATTGTGATTGGAAAAGATCCGTCATATGATTTTGTCTTCTTAACTTCACTGAAACTTGTTTTGTATCCCAACATATGCTCTTTTTGGTCCATGTGCACCTTTTGGTCCATGTGCACTTGAAAAGAATGATTATTCTGCTGCATTTGAATGGAATGTTCTGTACACATCTATCAAACCCATCTGGTCTAATGTTTCATTTAAGGCCACTATTTCATTGTTGACATTCTGTCTGGATGATCTATCCATTGATGTAAGTGGGATGTTAAAGTCCACTACTAATTGTTTTGTTATTTTCAATTTCTCCCTGTAGGTCTGTTAATAATTGTTTTATATATTTTGGTACTCCCATGTCAGGTGCATATATATTAATCCCTGTTTTATCTTCTTGATGAACTGTCCACTTATTATTATACACTGCCCATTTTTGTCTCCTGTTATCTTTTTTGACTTCAAGTTTATTTTTTCTCAAATAAGTATAGCTACACCAGCTTTCTTTTGGCTGCTATTTGCTTGGAGTATCATCTTCCATCCTTCACTTTTAGCCTATGTTTGTCTTTAAAGCTGAGGTGTCTCCTGGAGGCAATAGTTGGGTCTTGTTTTTTAATCCATCTAGCCACTCTATCTTTTGATTGGTGCATTCAATCCATTTACATTTAGGGTGATTATTGATAGATGAGGACTTAGTACTTCCATTTTATCTTTTGCTTTCTAGTTGCTCTGTATCTTCACTGTTTCTTTTTCCTTGTGTTTCTATCTGCCAATTTGGTTTCCTGGTTTTCTATGAAATTTTTCTCTGTTTCCTTTTTTTATATATTTTGTGTCTCTGACCTGTGTTTGTTGTGTGGTTACCCTGATGTTTGTATTAAACGTCTCACCAACAAAATGTTCCTTTTTCTGATGATACCATCTAATCTTCATTTACCTATATGAGTTTTCTCCTCTTCCTCTTTCCCTTTTATGTTTTTGTTATCTCAAGCTATCCCTTTTTATGTTGTGATTGTTACTAAACTGAAATTGCTATAATCTGCTTAATCTGATTTTTCTCCCTTTAAGCTTTATGTTATAATAAAGTGTTTAGAGACCTATTCTGATAAACGTTGCAATTTTCTGATTCTGTTTCTCACCTTGTTCAAAGTTTTATGTATTTTTGCCTTTTTGTGTCTGGTATAAGAGCTCCTTTCAATATCTCTTGTAAGGCAAATCTAGTGTTGATGAATTCTCTCAGCTTTTCTTTGTCTAGGAAAGTCTTTACTTATTCTTAATACCTGAATGATAACTTTGATGGATAGCGTATTCTTGGGTGACAAAAGTTTTTATCTTTCAGTATTTTGAGACTATCATTCCACTGCCCCCGGCCCATAGGATTTCTGCTGAGAAATCTGCTGATAGCCTAATAAGGGTTCCTTTGTAGGTTACCATCCTTTTATCCCTGGCTGCATTTAAAATTCTTTCCTTGTCATTGACTTTTGACATTTTTAATATTATGTGTCTTGGATAAGGCTTTTTTACACTGAGGTAATTAGCTGTTTTCTTAGCTCCATGGCTCTGTATATCTAATTGCTTGCCCAGGTTTGGGAAGTTCTCAACTACTGTTTCTTTAAATAAGCTTTGCTCCCTTCTCCCTCCCTTCTCCTTCTGGGATACGCATTACTGAATGTTGCCCTTCCTAAAAGAGTCAAAGAGCTCTCACAGAATGTCCTCATTTTTAAAACATCTTATCTCTTTTCTCTTCTATTCATATTATTTCTGGATTTCTATCTTCAAACTCACTAATTCCCTCTTCCACGTGCTCCATTTCCAGGGCTTTCTAATGCATTCTTCATCTCATTTATTCAGTTCTTCAGCTCCACAATTTCTGTTTGGCTCTCTTTTAAAATTTCAATCTCTTGGTAATGTGTTCCTTCTGTTCATTAATTTTATTCCTGAGCTCATTAAACTGCCTTTCTGAGTTTTCTTGTAGCTCACTGAGTTTCTTCATGACAGCTATTTTTAATTCTCTATCAGTTAGATCACAATATTTTATGATTTTAAGGTTGGTTTCTGAAGAACTGTCATTTTCTTTTTGTGCTCTGGTGTTACTGTGGTTCTTGATGGTGCCTGATGAGTTGTTTCTTTGCCAGTGCATTTAAAGTTAAATGACATGTTAGAAGTTCGAGTCCTTTCTTTTGTTTTCTGGTAGATCATGCTATAAGAAAAGGTTTTGGTTTTCTTACCTGACCCACCCTTTGTTATATTTGAGAGTTAGCACTTTCTAGCCTCCATTGTCTCTGTAAGAAGTATGGCTCTTTGCCCTCATTGCTGCTTCTTCTGCCACCAGGGTCATTGTTGCCTTCTTTCAGAGTCACTGTCATCAAATGGATCATGGGCTCTTCCCTCATGTCTAGAATCCCCTGAGTTGTGGGCTCCTCTGCTGTGGGGGAAGGGGGTTGGTGTGGCCGAAGCTGGGGTTTCACAGACACCTCTACCATATCCATTGTTGTAAGGTTCATGGGCTGCACCTCTGAGGATTGGGGAGGGGGGCGCAGGGGCTGGGACTGTGGGCACCTCAGCAGCTGGAGGGATGGGTTCCAGGCCTCGCTGCTCTGCTGCCCAGTTACCTGTTGACACAGGCACCATTATGGTCAGGAGGCCAGAGTCATGTGTGCCAACTTCCCTGTTGCTACTGGGTTTTCTGAAACTGTGGCTCAGCTGCCATGGTCACAGGGCCAGGATTGCAGGCACATACTCTGCTGTTCCCTCAGTTACACCTCCTTATGTATTCATATCTATGAACTTCCTGGTGAAGAATTTAAGATAACTGTCATAAAGACACTCAATAACCTAAAAGAGAACACATACAACTACACCAAATCAAGAAAACAATGCATGAATAAAATAACATCTGCAGAGATACAAACTATTAAAAATAACAGCAACTCTGAAGTTGAAAAATACCACGATGGAACTGAAAAATTCACTAGAGAGATTCAAAAACGGAATGATTAGGTAGAAGAAAGAATCAAAAAACTTGAACACAGGTCATTACAAGTCATCAAGTCAAAGGAGCAAAAAGTTAGAAAAATGCAAAAAAGTGAAGAGCGCCTAAAAGACTTATGGGACACCATCAAAGAGGCCAATATATGCATTGAGGGAGTCCCAGAAGGAAAAGACAGGCATAAAGAGAGCTTATTTGAAGAAATAATGGCTGAGAACTTCCAAAACCTGAGGCAAGAAGTGGATATTCAAAGTCAAGAAGCTCAATGAACTCCAACTAGTTTAAACACAGACACCAACATTATCAAACTGTTGAAAATCAAAGACAAAGAGAGAATCTTGAAAACAGCAAGAGAAAATGACTCATCACATACAAGATGCCTCAATAAGATTATGAGCAGATTTCTCAGCAGAAATCTTGTAGGTCAGAAGGAAATGGGATGATATGTTCAAAGTGCTGAAAGACAAAACTGTCAACCAAGAGTACTGTATCCTGCAGGACCATGCTTCAGAAATGAAAATGAGTGGGTCAGATCAAGATGGCAGAGTAAGAGGACATGGAGCTCACCTCCCCCAACAAACACATCAAAAATACATCTTCGGGCTTCCCTGGTGGCGCAGTGGTTGAGAGTCTGCCTGCCAATGCAGGGGATGTGGGTTCGAGCCCTGGTCCGGGAAGATCCCACATGCTGTGGAGCAGCTGGGCCCGTGAGCCACAATTACTGAGCCTGCGTGTCTGGAGCCTGTGCTCCGCAACAAGAGAGGCCGTGATGATGAGAGGCCCATGCACAGCGATGAAGAGTGGCCTCCGCTCGCAGCAACTGGAGAAAGCCCTCGCACAGAAACGAAGACCCAACACAGCCAAAAATAAAGAAAGAAATAAAATTAAAAAAAAATAAAATACATCTTTGTGTGGAACAATTCTCATGGGAAACTAACTGGAAACTGGCAGAAGAACTCCTATACAACCAAAGCTACAAGAAAGATTTCCACTTAACTAGGTAGGATGGAAAAAAGACATAATGTTATGACCTCTGCTCCTAGGAGGGCTCTGAAAAGAAGGTCTGCACTGGTGGACCCTCACCATGGTGAGCAAGCAGGTCGAGCCACAGTCTTGGGGTCCTGTGGAGAGAAGAAGAGTCCCCTTGGCTGCTTGGAGAACCTCTGGGACAGATAGACACTACTCACGAAAAGTGCGTGTATTCTGGCTTGCCAACAACCAGGGTGGAGAGAATTTTTCACTGGTGGCTGCCACCTCACCACTCTCCCAACTCTGAGTGGGGCTAAATCCTGGCCCCGCTAACTCCACACCACAGCTTGGCACAGGATCTGGGGCAGCTGGGCTCTGGGGAAAGACTCAGTCTAGTTATGCAAAGACAACCTGGAGAGGCTGGAGTATACTTGGGGTAGGGCAGTGGCAGCCATTGTCAATATTTATTCAGGTGGTGCTGGGAACCAGCATGACTTAGTCTCCACTCCTGGCCAAGGTCCCAGCTGAGTGAATGCTCTGGCCCTGCCAAAGCCATGCCACAACTTTGCACTAGATCTGGGATGAACACAACAGGGGAAGGGACACAAGCTTGGGCTGCCTCTGAGCAGTGCTATGGACATCTACATAGGTGGTCTCACTTGCTTCAGCACTTCCCTCCTTTGGGGCAGAACATTCCCTCTAAAGGGGAATACAGCTGGATCAAGCCCAACCCTCAAGGCTTCTACTCCAAAATTGTGAAAGCCATGGAGCAGAGAGGAAGTCCCACTAGCAACCTACACAGGCTTTAGATATTCCAACACTAACCACATCCCCTATCAAGGTGATATTGGACCCAGCACACCCTGAGGAAAGACATGGCTGGCATCCATACCAAAACCAGCCTTTGTGCCAAAAACACTGTACATGCAGTCTACACAGGGATGTTCCCACATAAAACCACCCCTTCAAGAGCACAATAGAAAACTGTTTCTCCTAAATTCACAGATATAGAGAAAGTTAATTAAATGAAAAGGCAAAGGAACTACTCCCAATTAAAAGAACAAGAAAAGTCCCCTAGAAGAATAAGTAATAAAAAAAAAGCTTACCAGTATACCAGACCCCAAGTTCAAAAAGGTGGTAATAAAAATGTAACTGGGGCTTCCCTGGTGGCGCAGTGGTTGAGAGTCTGCCTGCCAATGCAGGGGACACGGGTTCGAGCCCTGGTCCGGGAGGATCCCACATGCCACGGAGCAACTAGGCCCGTGAGGCACAATTACTGAGCCTGCCCGTCTGGAGCCTATTCTCCGCAACAAGAGAGGCCGCGATAGTGAGAGGGCTGCGCACCGCGATGAAGAGTGGCCCCCGCTCTCCGCAACTGGAGAAAGCCCTGGCACAGAAACGAAGACCCAACACAGCCATAAATAAATAAATAATTTTTTTAAAAAATGTAACTGAATTACAAAAGATTATCAATATAAATGCAGATCACTGTAACAAGGAACTAGTAACTATAAACATGAACCTACCAAAAATAGGAAATTGAATTTCTGAGATAAAAAGCAAACTAGAGGGGCTTCCCTGGTGGCGCAGTGGTTAAGAATCTGCCTGCCAATGCAGGGGACACAGGTTTGAGCCCTGATCTGGGAAGATCCCACATGCCGCAGAGCAACCAAGCCTGTGTGCCACAACTACTGAGCCTGCACTCTAGAGCCTGCGAGCCACAACTGCTGAGCCTGTGTGCCTAGAGCCCGTGCTCCACAAGAGAAGCCACCGCAATGAGAAGCCTGTGCACCGCAACGAAGAGTAGCCCCCACTCGCCGCAACTAGAGAAAGCCAGTGTGCAGCAACGTAGACCCAACTCAGCCGAAAATAAAGAAAATTAAATTTTAAAAAAACAAAAAGCAAACTAGAAGCAATGAATAGCCAACTAAATTACACAGAAAAATGAATAAGTAATCATAATACTTATATACATATAAGACAGAATAATGGAAATCACCCAAGCAGAACAGTAAACAGAAGAAAACAAAACAAAAAAGAAAAAGAAAACAATATACAATCTCTATTAGATGATATAAAACATGCCAACCTATGCATAATAAGGCTTCCAGAAGAAGAGAGGGAGAAGAGGATTGAAAAGGTATTTGAAGAAATTATGGCTGAAAACTTTTCAAACCTAAAGAAGGAAACAAATCTGCAGGTACAGGAAGCACAGAGAGTCCCAAACAAGATAAACCCAAACAGACCCACACCAAGATACATCATAATTAAAATGGCAAAAGTTAAACAGAGGATTCTAAAGGCAGCAAGAGAAAAGCAAAGAGTTACTTACAAATGAACCTCCATAAGGCGATCAGTGGGTTTCTCTGCAGAAACATTACAGGCTAAAAGGGAGGGGCATGATATATTCAAAGTCCTGAGAGGGAAAAAACCTGCAACCTAAGGTACTCTACCAAGCAAGATTATGATTTACAATAGAAGGAGAGACAAAGATTTTCTTGGACAAGCAAAAACTAAAAGAATTCAGCAATACTAAACCTACACCCTAAAAGAAATATTGAAAGGTCTTCTCTAAATAGAAAAGAAGCAAGAATCTATAGGAAATGAGAAATCACAATAGGAAAGGCTAATTTATAAAAGGATTAAAGATCATCTAAGTAAGCCAGTACATAGATTAAAAAACAAACCAAAATCTAAAAAACGTAAAGTGATTATAAGTAAAACAAAGAGTAAAAGAATAAGGATGAAGACATAAAATAGGACATCAAAATCACAAAATGTGGGGGAGGGGAGTAACAAACATAAATCTTGTAAAATCTCTTAGAACTTGAGTGACTATCAGTTTAAAGCAGGTAGAAATAGTTATGGATAAACATACATGAACCCCATGGTAATCACAAATCAGAATCACAATAGATTCACAAAAACCTTGAATAAAGGTACTCAAGCATACTACAAAAGAAAATCCTCAAACCACCAAGCAAAAACAAAAAGAAATGAACAAAGAAGAACTACAAAAACAACTGGAAAACAGGAATAAAATGACACTAAGTACATACCTATCAATAATTACTTTAAATGTCAATGGACTAAATGCTCTGATCATAGACACAGAGTGGCTGATTGGATTGAAAACAAGACCCTGCAGTATGCTGCCTACAAGAGACTCACTTCAGGATAAAAGACACACACAGACTGAAAGTGAGGGGATGGAAAAAGATATTTCATGCAAATAGAAAAGACAAGAAAGTGAAATAGCAATACTCATGTCAGACAAAATAGACTTTAAAACAAAGGCCATAAAGAAAGAAAAGGACATCACATAATGATAAAGGGATGAATACAAGAAGCAGATATTGCACTTGCTAACATATAGGCACCCAATACAGGAGTACCTGAATATATTTAAAAAAAAAAAACTAACAGATTTAAAGGGAGAAATGGACAAGAATACAATAACCGTAGGAGACTTTAACACCCCATGGACATCAATGGACAGATTTTCTAGACAGAAAAACAATAAGGCAACAGAAACCCTAAATGACACAACAGATCAGTTGGACTTAACTGATATCTACAGGACACCACAACCAAAAAATTCAGAATACACACCCTTTTCAAGCACACAAGGAATGTTCTCTATCATAGACCAAATACTAGACCACAAAACAAGCCTCAACAAATTTAAGAGGATAGAAATTGTATCAAGCATCTTTTCTGACCATGATGGTATGAATCTAGCAATCAACTACAGAAAGAAAAGCAGAAAACACAAAGATGTGAAGACTAAACAATATACAAATAAAAAAATCCAACAGGTCAACAATAAAATTTAAAAGAAATCAGAAAATACCTCAAGACAAATGAAAACAAAAACATAGCTACAAAATTTCTGGGATGCAGCAAAAGCAGTTCTAAGAGGGAAGTTGATAGGAATACATTCCTTCCTCAAGAAACAAGAAAAATCTCAAATAAACAACCTAACCTATCACCTAAAAGAATTAGAAAAAGAAAAAACAAAGCTGAAAGTCAGCAGAAGGAAGGTAATAAGAAAGATAAGAGAGAAAATGAACAAAAGAGAGGTTGAAAAAATAGAAAAGATCAATAAAACCAAGAGTTGGTTTTTTTAAAAGATAAATAAAATTGATAAACCTCTAGCCAAGCTCACCAAGAAGGAAAGGTAGAGGACCCAAATGAATGAAATAAGAAATGAAAGAGGAGAAACAAAAACTGATACCACAGAAATACAAAAAAAAAAGAGAGAATAATATGTACAGTTACATACCAAGAAATTGGACAACCTAGAAGAAATGGACAAATCTCTAGAACATGCACCCTGTTAAGACAGAGTCAAGAAGAAACAGATAATTTGAACAGACCAATCACTAGATGTGAAATAGAATCTGTAGTAACAGAAACTCCCTGAATTCCCTGGTGGTCCAATGGTTAGAACTCTGCACTTTCACTGCCGTGGCCCAGGTTCAATCCCTGGTCGGGGAACTAAGATCCCACAAGCCACATGGGATGGCCAAAAAAAAAAAAAATCAACAAAAGCAAACAAAAAAACTCCATACAAACAAAAGTCCAAGACTGGACAACTTCACTGTGGAATTCCACCAAACATATGAAGAAGAACATATACCTATCCTTCTCAAACTATTCCAAACAACTGAAGAGGAGGGAAGACTCCCAAATTCATTCTCCAAGGCCATCATTACCCTGATACCACACCAGACAAAAAACAGTAAAAAAAAAAAAGGAAAGAAAATTACAGGCCAGTATCTTTGATGAATATAGATGCAAAAATCCACAAGTAAATATTAGCAATCCAACAATACATAAAAAGG
This sequence comes from Balaenoptera ricei, assembly GCF_028023285.1. Taxonomy (NCBI): domain Eukaryota; kingdom Metazoa; phylum Chordata; class Mammalia; order Artiodactyla; family Balaenopteridae; genus Balaenoptera; species Balaenoptera ricei. The sequence continues at coordinate 49,091,195 of NC_082651.1, forward strand.
ATGATACACCATGATCAAGTTGGAGTCATTCCAGGGTCACAAGGATGGTTCAATATACACAAATCAATGAATGTGATACACCACATTAAGAAAAGGAAAGGCAAAACCCATATGATCATCTCAATAGATACAGAAAAAAAAAGCATTTGACAAAATCTGACATCCATTCATGATAAAAACTATTACCAAAGTGGGTCTAGAGCAAGGGTCCCCAACCCCTGGACCATGGACCAGTACCAGTCCATGGCCTGTTAGGAAACGGGCTGCACAGCAGGAAGTGAGCAGTGGGTGAATGAACGAAGCTTCATCTGCCACCCCCCATTGCTCACATTACCGCCTAAACCATCCACCCAACCCCTGTCTGTGGAAAAACTGTCTTCCACAAAACCGGTCCCTGGTGCCAGAAAGGTTGGGGACCGCTGGTCTTGAGGTAACATATCTCAACATGATAAAAGCCATTTACAACAAACCCACAGCCAACATAACAATGGTGAAAAGCTGAAAGCCTTCTCGCAAAATTCAGGAGCAAGAGAAGGATACCCACTCTCACCACTTCTACTGAACATAGTATTGGAAGTCCTAGCCACGACAATCAGGCAAGAAAAATAAAAGTATCCAAATTGAAAGGAAAGAGTTAAAATGTCACTATTTGCAGATGACATGATACTTTACGTAGAGAACCCTGAAGTCTCCACACAAAAACTAGCAGAATAAATGATTTCAGCAAGGTAGCAAGATACAAGATTAATATACAGAAATCTGTTGCATTTTCTATACACTAATAATGAAATACCAGAAAGAGAAAGTTTAAAAATCCTGTTTAAAATTGCAACAAAAATAATAAAGTACCTAGGAATAAATTTAACCAAGGAGGTGAACGACCTATACACTGAAAATTATAAAACACTAATAAAGGAAATGGAAGCTGATACAAAGAAATGGAAAGATATTCCGTGCTCTTGGATTGCAAGTATTAATATTGCTAAAAAGTCCATACTACCCAAAGCAATCTACAGATTTAATGCAATCCCTATCAAAATACCCATGACATTATTCACAAAACTAGAACAAATAATCCTAAAATGTATATAGAATCACAAAAGACCCAGAATTGCCAAAGCAATCCTGAGGGGGAAAAAGCTAGAGGCATAACCCTTCTAGACTTTAAACTGCACTACAAAGCTACAATAATCAGAACAGCATGATATTGGGACAAAAACAGACAGATAGATCCATGGAACAGAATAGAGAGCCCAGGAATAAAGCCACACATGTATGGTCAATTAATCTACAACAAAGGAGGCAAGAATATACAATGGAGAAAAAGACATTTTCTTCAACAAGTGGTATTAGGAAAGCTGGACAGCTACTTATAAGTCAATGATATTAGAACATTCCCTCACACCACACACAAAAACAAACTTAAAATAATTTAAAGACCTAAATGTAAGACTGACTCCTAGAAGAAAATATAGGCGAAATATTCTTTGGCATAAATCATACGATTTTTTTTAGATCAGACTCTCAAGGCAAAAGAAATAAAGGCAAAAATAAACAAATGGGACCTAATCAAACTTAAACGCTTTTGCACAGCAAAGGAAACCATCAACAAAATGAAAAGATAACTTATGAATTGGGAGAAAGTATTTGCAAACAATTGTCACCGACACAGGCTTAATATCCAAAGTATACAATCAGCTCATAAAACTCAATATCAAAAAAACAAACAACCAAGTCCAAAAAATGGGCAAGAGACCTGAACAGACATTTTTCCAAGGAAGACATACAGATGGCTAAAAGGCCCATGAAAAAATGCTCAACATTGCTAATTATTAGAGAAATGCAAGTCAAAACCACAATGAAGTTTCACCTCACACCAGTCAGAATAGCTATCATCAAGTCTACAAATAATAAATGCTGGAGAGAGTGTGGAGAAAAAGGAACCCTCCTACACTGTGGTGGGATTATAAATTTGTAGAGCCCCTATGGAGAACAGTATGGAGGTTCCTTAAAAAAACTAAAAATAGAGTTACCATATGATCCTGCCATCCCAGCAAATATCCGGAGAAAACCATAAGTCGAAAAGATACATGCACCCCAATATTCATAGCAGCACTATTTACAATAACCAAGGCATGAAAGCAACCCAAATGTCCATCAACAAATGATACACTTAAGAAGATGTGGTATATATATACAATGGAATATTACTCGGCCACAAAAAAAGAATAAATTTTGCCATTTGCAGCAACACGGATGGACCTAGAGAATATCAAACTTAGTGAAGTCAGACAGTGAAAGACAAATACTACATGATATCACATATATGTGGAATCTAAACCATAGTACTGATGAATTTAAATATAAAACAGACTCACAGACATAGAAAACAAATGCATGGCTACCAAAGGGGGGGCAAATTAAGAGTATGAGATTAAGAGATACAAAATAGTATACATAAAATAGATAAGCAATAATGATTTACTCTACAGCACAGGGAATTACACCCACTATCTTATAATAACCTATAATAGAACATAACCTGCAAAAAACAAAAACAAATCACTATGTTGCACATATGAAACTAACACAATATTGCAAATCAACTAAACTTCAATTTTTAAAAAATGAAAAAGAAATTAACATCTTCTTAGATAAACAAAAGCTAAAGGAATTCATTACTAATTCTAAGTAATGACTAGAATTAAGCCTGCCCTACAATAATGCTAAAGAGTCCTACAAATTGAAATGAAAGGATGTTACACAGCAACATGAAGTGATATGAAAGTAAAAGCTACCCAGTAAAGGTAAACATATAGACAAATATAGAATCCTTTATTCCTGTGATTTTGTTGCATAAATCCACTTTTAATTCTTAAATAGAGTGTAAAAGACAAAAAGCCCCCCAAATATTTGCCCCATATATCTATGTTAATGGGTACAAAATATATAAAGATATAATTTTTAACAACAGTAACAAATTGGGTACAGAAATGTAAAGGAGTAGAGTTTTTACATGGGATTGAAGATATTGGTTTAAAATTGATTTTTATTGCTTTATAAGGTATTTTGTTTAATTGAAATAACCAAAATGAAAATATCTACAGAATGCACCCAAAAGTAAAAGAGAAGGAAATCAAAGCATATCACTACAAAAAAGTCAAAGAAACTCACGGGAAGGAGTAAGTGGAGAAATGAGGGGCAAAAACCAGAAGACATACATAAGATGGCAGTGGTAAATACTTCTGCATCAGTAATAACTTTAACTGTAAATAGATGAAACTCCTCAGTCAGAAGACATAGATTGGCTAATCTATATCTAATTTTTGGATTTAAAAAAGCAGGATCCAACAACATGCAGCATACAAGAGACTCACTTTATATCTAGCAATGCACATAGGTTAAAGTAAAAGGATGGAAAAATATATTTTGTGCAAATGGTAACCACAAGACAGCAGAGCTGTCTGTACTAATATCAGACAAACAGACTTTAAGTCAAAAACTGTCCCAAGAGACAAAGTACCTTATATAATGATAAACAGGACAACTCACCAGGAAGATATTTCAATTATAAGTGTTTGTTCACTAAACATGAGAGCTCTGAAATGAACCAAACAATGACAGAATCGAAGGAAGAAATAATAACAAACTAACAGTAGGACATTTCAATACCCTACTTTCAGTTATGGAAGAACAATCAGACAGAATATCAGGAAGGATACAGAGTACTTGAACAACATTACACACCAATTGGACCTAAAAGACATATATAGACTACTCCATCCAATAATAGCAGAAAACACATTCTTCTCAAATGCACATGGAACATTCTCCAGGACAGACCTTATGTTAAGCCAAAAACAAGACTTAACAAAATTTAAAAGACTGAAATCATTAGGAAGATCTTTTCTTAACATAATGGAATGAAACGAGAAATCAACAGCAGAAGAAAAACTAAAATATCTGCAAATACATGTGTACTAGGGTTCTCCAGAGAAACAGAACAAACAGAACATAGATAGATATATGAGGGAATTTATTATGGGAACTGGCTGACATGTTTATGGAGATTGTGAAGTCCCACAATATGCCATCTGCAAGCTGGAGAACCAGGAAATCTGGTGTCTGAGGCCAAAGGCCTGCTGAGAACTTGTCACTGATGTAAGTCCCAGAATCCAAAGGCTCAAGAACCAGAAGCTCCAATGTCAGAGTGCAAGAGAAGATGGGGTCCCAGCTCAAGAAGAGAAAAAGACAATTTGCCTTTTCTCTGCCTTTTTGTTCTGTTTCAGCCCTCAACAGATTGGATGATACATGCCCACACTGATGAGGGTGGATCTTCTTTACTGATACAAATGTTAACTCCTTCCTAAACCCCTTCACAGACATACCCAGAAATAATGTTTTACCCAACCATCTCAGCATCCCTTAGCCCAATCAGTTTGATATACAGAATTAACCATCACAACATGGAAATTAAACAACACACTCTTAAACAATCAATGAGTCAAAGAAGAAATCAAAAGGGAAAATATCTTGAGACAAGTGAAAATGAAAACACAACATACCAAAACTTAGGAGATGCAGTGAAAGCAGTGCTAAGAGGGAAGTTTATAGCAATAAATGTTTACATTAAAAAAGAAGAAAGATCTCAAATCAACAACCTAACTTTACAACTCAAGGAGCTAGAGAAAAATGAACTAAGCCCAAAGTTAGCAGAAGGAAGGAAATAACAAAGATCAGAGGTGAAATAAATGAAATAGAGATGAGAAAAACAATAGAAAAAATCAATAACACTAAGAGCTGGTTGTTTGAAAATTTCAACAAAATTGACAAACCATTAGCTAGATTAACAAAGATAGCTGATTCACTTTGTTATAAAGCAGAAACTAACACACCAAAGCAATTATACGCCAATAAAGATGTTAAAAAAAAAAAGATGACTCAGAAACGGAAATCAGAAATGAAAAGGGGGCCATTACAACCAATACCACAGAAACAAAAAAGGATTATAAGAGAGTACTATGAACAATTACATGCCAACAAATTGTAAAACCTAGAAGAAATGGATAAATTCCTAGAAACACACAACGTACCAAGAATGAATCATGAAGAAATAGAAAATCTGACCAGACCTATAGCTAATAAAGAAGTTGAATCAGAAAGAGAAGCGTAGGGCCTATGGCTTCACTAGAAATTCTACTAAACATCTGAAGAAAAATTAATGCCAAACCTCCTTAAACTTCTGCAAAAAACTGAAGAGGAAGTAACATCCCAAACTCATTCTATGAGGCTATCATTACCCTAATACCAAAGCTAGACAAAGACACTAAAGAAAAGAAGAGGGCTTCCCTGGTGGCACAGTGCTTAAGAATCTGCCTACCAATGCAGGGTACATGGGCTTGAGCCCTGGTCTGGGAAGATCCCACATGCCGCAGAGCAACTAAGCCTGTGTGCCACAACTACTGAGCCTGCGCTCTCGAGTCCATGCTCCACAACAAGAGAAGCCACCGCAATGAGAAGCCCGCGCACCGCAACGAAGAGTAGCCCCCGCTTGCCACAACTAGAGAAAGCCCGCGTGCAGCAACGAAGACCCAATGCAGCCAAAAATAAATAGCTAAATAAATAAATTTATTTTTAAAAAAAAGAAAAGAAAAGAGTAGACTGGTGGAGATCAAGATGGCAGAGTAGAAGGACGAGAAGGTCACCTTCTGCCACAAACATATCAAAAATACATCTACATGTGGAACATTTCTCCTAGAAAACCAACTGAAAACTGGCAGAAGGTCTCTTATACAACCAAAGCTACAAGAAAGATGCCCACATAACCAGTCGGACGAAGAAAAAAAAGAAAATAGACCAATAACTCTGATGATTGTTGAAGCAAAAATTGCTAACAAAATACTACCAAACCAAATTCAGCAGAATATTAAGATTATACACCATGACCAAGCGATTTATTCCTAGAATGCAAGGATAGTACAACCTGAAAAAAATGAATGTAATATACCACATTAACAGAATGAAGGACAAAAGCTATATGTATTTATCAATTAATGCACAAAAAACACTTGACAGAATTCAACACCCTTTCATAATAAAAACTCAACAAAGTAGGTACAGGAGAAAACTATTGATATAATAAAGAAGAACTCACAGTTAACATGGTACTCAATGGTAAAAAGCTGAAAGCTTTTCCTCTACAATCATGAACAAGACAAGGATACCCACTCTCTCCACTTCTATTCAACATAGTACTGGAAGTCCAGACAGAGCAATTAGGCAACAAAATAAATCAAAGGCATCCATATTGGAAAAGAAGAAGTAAAATGATTTCTATTTGCAGATGATATAATCTTATTTGTAGAAAACCCTAAATATTCCATTGAAAAGCTGTTAGAATGAATGAATTCATCAAAGTTGCAGGATACACAATTAACACACAAAAATCAGCTATGTTTCTATACACTAGAAATGAAATATCTCTAAAGGAAATTTTAAAAACAATTCCACGTACAAGAGCATCAAAAAGAATGAAATTCTTAAATCTAACGAGGTGAAAATCTTCTACACTGAAAAGTAGAAAACACTGCTAAGAGAAAATAAAGAATACAGTAATGAGTGGAAAAGCATCCCATGTTCATGGGTTGGAAGACTTATCATTGTTAAAATATCCGTATATCCCAAAGCAATCTACGTATTCAACGTAATCCCTATCAAAATCCCAATGATGTATTCTGCAGAAACAGAAAAACTCATCGGAAAATTCATATGGAATCTCAAGGGACATTGAATTGCCAAAACAATCTTGAAAAAGAAGAACAAAGCTGGAGAACTCACAATTCCTCATTTCAAAACTTACCACAAAGCTAAAAAACAGTATGGCACTGGCATAAAGGCAGACATATGGACCAATGGAATAAAATAAGCTGCTCAGAAATAAACCCTCACATATACGGTCAAATGATTTTCAACAAAGGTGCCAAGTCCATTTGATGAGGAAAGGACAGTCTGTTCAACAAATGGTTTTGGGAAAACTGGATATACATATGCAAAAGATGAAGCTAGACCCTTATTTTGCACCATGCATGAAAATTAATTCAAAATGGATCAATACCTAACGTAAGACCTAAAACTAAAAAACTCTTAGGGAAAAAAAAAAACAGGGAAAAATCTTCATGGCACTGGATTTGAAATAATTTCTTGAATATGACACCAAAAGTACAGGCAACAAAAGTAAAAATAAATAAACTGGACTATATCAAAATTTTAAACTTTTATTCATCAAAAGACACTAACAACAGAATGAAATGACAACCCATGGAATGGGAAAAAATATCTGCAAATCATAATCTGATAAGGGATTAATATCCAGAATATATAAAGTACTCTTGAAACTTGACAACAAAAATCAAACAACCTGATTCAAAAATGGGCAAAGGACTTGAATAGACTTATCTCCAAAGAAGATATACAAATGGCCAATAAGCACATGAAAAGATGCTCAACATCACTGATTATTATGGAAAAGCAAATCAAAATGATAATGGATATCACTTTACATTCATTAGGATGGCTACTACCAAAAAAATAACCAGAAGATAACAAGTGTTGGTTAGGATGTGGAGAAATTGGAACCCTTGTACATTGTTGGTAGGATTGTAAAATGGTGGTTCCCCAAAAAATTAAAAATAGAACTTACATATTATCCAGCAAACCTACTTATATATGTATATATCCAAAGAAATTGTATTCAGGGTATCAAAAAGATATCTGCACACCCATGTTCATAGCACCATTATTCACAATAGCCAGGAGGTGGAAGCAACCCAAATATTCATGGAAGAATGAATGGATAAACAAAACATGGTACATAGATAGAGTGGAATATTATTCACCTTAAAAAGGAAGAAAATCCTGTCACATGCTACAGTATGGATGATCCATGAGGACATTATGCTAAGTGAAATATGCCAGTTACATAAATACAAATACTGTACAATACCACTTACATGAGGCATCTAAAGTAGTCAGATTTATAGAAAAGAAAGTAAAATGGTGCTGGATGAAAGGAAAAATGGGGAGTCTTTAATGGGTGTTCAGCATCAGTTTTGCAACATCTGGAGATCTGTTGCACAATAATGTGAATATACTTAATACTACTGAACTGTACACTTAAAAATGCTCAACATGGTAAAAATTAAGTTATGTGTTTTTTACTCTGTAGTCTAAAATTTTTTAACTAAAAAAAAAAATACAGATACACTGTGGTTCTAAGGGCTGCTGGTTTTTAATAAGGTTTATGTTTTTTCAAGTATATATTTTTCACACTTCATTATGTTTCAAACAATTTTTAAAAACAATGCTGTGTCAAAGTTGCCAATATTAAAGTTCTCCCTATTCATCTGTATGATGTGGGAATAGCAAACTCTCTATAAACACTTTAAAATTATTAGGAGCAAATATTGGAAAAAATATTTTCCTTTTAGTTTTCAAGTTGTGTGCTACATTTGAGAGAGTAAAATTTTAAAAATCTTACAATTTTCCAATATAATAAAATATTCTAGTTAATTGGTTAACAAAAAAAAGAATACTTGATTAATAAAATGCTGTTTAAAAACACTATGAATGGGGGCTTCCCTGGTGGCACAGTGGTTGAGAATCTGCCTGCCAATGCAGGGGACACGGGTTCGAGCCCTGGTCTGGGAAGATCCCACATGCCACGGAGCAACTAGGCCCGTAAGCCACAATTGCTGAGCCTGCGCGTCCGGAGCCTGTGCTCCGCAACAAGAGAGGCCGCGATAGTGATAGGCCTGTGCACCGCGATGAAGAGTGGCCCCCACTTGCCACAACTAGAGAAAGCCCTCGCACAGAAACGAAGACCCAACACAGCCAAAACTAAATAAATAAAGAAATAAATTAAAAAAAAAATAAACACTATGAATGGCAAGTTATAAATGAATTTTTTAAATCTGAACTCAAAAAAATTCATTATTCAGCTATCAAACTCCCCTGGTTGAGCTAAGTCTAAGAATAACATAAGTCACAGGGAACTGTGACTGCAAGATTTCCACTGTGCGCTACATAGTAAACTGACCAAAAAAAAAAAAAAAAAGTTTCATTGGGATATGTGAAAGTTTTCCTGTAACTGTACTTATGAACAAGTTAGCAGAAATTACATTTGTATTTGACTCATATCTTAATCCTTTTTTAACAGAACTCCTGGGGCCTTTGGACAGAGGGGATATGCTAAATGAAGCTTTTGTTGGCCTATCTTTAGCACCTCAAGGAGAAGACATATTTCCAGATAACCTCCCTCCCTTTTGTTCAATCCACAGACATATTATTCAACAAAGAACACTGAATGTCTCTGCTGACACGTAAGCTATGCTGAACTGAGAAAATTGCTCCATACAGGAGCAGTATTTAGTATTGAACAATTGAAATATTCCCTGTTTAAATGCAAACTAATAGTTAAGCAAGGAAATTTCAAAATATCAAAGAAAAAAATGCACATTTTCTCATGGCTAGGATTTTGCAGTAGTTTGGTCATGGAAGAGCAGGCTTGATGGAGGCAGAAATATATGAAAAGAATATTGTTAGAATGAATGTTATCCCAGGCCAAATGAAACTACTATAACATACTAAATTCTATTTGTATTCTGTTGTTAAATTTTGGTATCATTATGTTATTAAAATATTATTCTTAGAATATTTACTTTGAATTATAATTTTATACATTCATACTTATGCAAGCTTGCCACTCATTTTTGAAATCTGATAAATGTTCATTTAATATCTATCCAGCTTGCCACATTGGGTTATTGAGAAAACAAAGAGAAAGAATAAATGTGAAATTAAAAACACTGGACAAATTAATAGCATTATTTATAATGATAATTATAATGTTAATTATGATGATGATACTGCTCTGAAGCTAAGGTCAGAAAACTTTTTGTGTAAAGGGCCAGATATTAAGCTTTGTGGGCCATGTAGACGCTATTGCAACTACTCAGCACTGGTGCTATAGTATGAATGCTGCCGCAGACAATATATAAATGAATGAGAGTGGCTGTGTTACAATAAAACTTTATTTACAAAAACAGGTAGTGGACAGGATTTGGCCTCTGGTCTTTAGTTAACATACCTGCTCTTGAGGATCCCAACTATATGCAATAATTGTGAAGAGGCCACATTTTTTATACATATCATATATTACATACATGAATATGATACGATATACGATGTGATACATGAAATATATATTTCATATCTATCAACTATACATATATACTTATAATATCCTTGAAAAAATGCCTCAAACTACATAGATTAACAGTAAATGAAGGGGCAGGATTTCCAGGTATGGCAGAGTTTAGAGATCAGTAAATCTCCCCAGGAAACAATTATAAAACTGGACCAAAACTACCATTTCAGGGCTCTGGAAATCAAATGATGGCAAACGAATTGAGAAGCACTTATTTACGAAAAACTGCTGAACTTATAGTAATAAAGTGGGAATCTGTGATGTTCTGGGGCTGCTCCCATCCTCCCACCACCCCCCAAGCTAGTTCAGCCTTGTAGTTCTACTCAGGTCAGACAGGTTGTGAAAACCAACAGTTGACTTTATCTGGAGCCTAAGAGTGAAAAAACCCCACCTGGCAGCAGTGTCAATAAAAAGTGAGCAAACTCACTCTCAGTAAAAGAAACAAACTTGATAGGAAAAGGAACAGGGAAAGTCACAGTTCTACGAGCCTGCTTATGTCAAGTGACAGAAGAACAGACTAGCCAGAAATTTTAAAAGGAGAGCCTGGAAATGAGAGAACCAAAGAGGGGCTAATTAAGCACTCTACACACACTCCTATGTAGATGTATGACCTCTCATTGTTTACTCTTTTTTTGTTGTTGTGCAAGACCCTAAATCTTCCTCTTATACTTTTTTCCTCCTTCACACCAGTTGCCAAAAGGTGCCTCTCCCTTTTTGCCTTTTATCACCCACCCATCTCCTCGCCCCAGAAGCTATGCATTTTAAAAACTGCCCCTTTGAGTTGCATGTTACTTTTAAGTCCCTTCCATGTAATCCCTGCTCTGATCTACAAGACCACCAGAAGATGGAGAAATCATGCACTGGGATTTGGGTTTTTTTCCATTTTACTTACAATTATATTGAAGTTTGGACATTCTCTGTCTTCAAGTTATGCCAAAGGTGTAGTTTTCATATAGTTTAGCTTCTCCCATAAGTTTCAATCCTCCCTTCCTTTACTGTGTTCTGTATTGTTTATAGAGGAAGTACTGGGACATAGAAAGGGAGGCAGCCTCTATTATCTTCAGCCGCCTGAAGTTTTACCTCTTTATTTACTTTTTAAAAAGCAATTTTACCGAGGCATAATTTACATGTACCATAAAATTCACCCATTGTAAGTATACAATTCAGTGACGTTTGGTAAGTTTATAAAGTTGTGCAACGATCACAGTGCAGTTTTAAAACATCTCCATCACCCAAATAGCTTCCTTGTGCCAAGGTACAGTCAGTTTCCACTCCCACCTCTAGCCTGAGCCAATCACTGGTCTGCTTTCTGTCTCTAGAGAAATCTTATATAAATGAAATCATACGACCTGGACATGTCATATAAATGGAGTCATACAATATGTTGTCTTTTGTGTCAGGCTTCTCTCACTTAGCATTATGTTTTTGAGGTTCATACATATTGTAGCATGTAGTTCATTCCTTTTTAATTGTTGAACAGTATTCCATTGTATAAATATACCACATTTTGTTTATCTACTCACCAGCTGATGAATATTTGAATTATTTCCAGTTTGCGGCTATTATGAATAATGTTACTAATAAATATTTACATATACATCTTCAAGTAGACATTTGTTTTCATTTCCCTTGGTTAGATCTTCTGGAGTACAATTGGTGGATCATATTGTTGTAAGTTTATATTTATCTTCCTAGTTTTAAGAAACTGCCAGATTGTTTTTCCAAAGTGACTGTAACATTTTAAATACCCATCAGCAATGTATGAGGGTTCCGGTTTCTCCATGTTCTCACCTATGATTGGTATTGTCAGGTTTTTTTATTATAATCATTTTACTGGGTGTAGAGTTGTATCTCATTCTGATTTTAATTGCATTTCCCTAATGACTAATGATGCTGGGCATTTTTATGTGGTTATTAGCCATTAGTATATCTTCTTTGGCGAAATATCTATACAAAACTTTTGTGCATTTTTTAATTGGGTTGTTTTCATATTACTGAGTTATAAAATTTATTTATATATTATATAGTCTGAATATAAGTCCTTTATCAGATACATGCAAATATTTTCTCCCAGTCTGTGGCTTGCCCTTTCATTTTCCTAACAGTGTCATTTGAAGTACAAAAGTTTCAAATTTTGGTGAAGCCCAATTTAGCTTTTTTTTTTTTTTTATCAATTGTGCTTTTTGTGTTGTACATAAGAAATTCTTTTCTAGAAACCTACGAACCCCAAAATTTTCTCTTACGTTTTGTTCTAGAAGTTCTATAGTTTTAGTTCATATTAATTTCCATGTATGATGTGACATAAGGGTCTAAATTCATTATTTTGTACATGAAAATCCAATTTTCCGAGCACCATTTGTGGAAAAGGCTCCTTGCCCCAATGAATTGCCTTTGCAATTTTGTCAAAAACTCAGTTACCCATAAGTGTAAAGATTTCTTTCTGGATTTGCCATTATGTTCCACTGGTAAATATATCTATCCTTACACCAATAATTCCCTAGACTTTGTCATACTGAGGGCACTATTGAACCAGAATTTCACAAAATACATCCAATACCACAAAAATAAACAGGAAAAATATAAACAGTTCCACACAGAGTTACTTTAAAGGAATAGAAAATGAAAATCAATGCACGTCAACTGAGGAAAATTCTCTCCCCCCAAACAACCATGAAGTAGAAGAAAACTGTACAGCAACACTCCAAGCAGAATTAAATAAACTCAAACAAGCAACTGGGTACATGGAAACCCACTCTGGATTAAAAAGACAAGAACTAAGAAGGAAAGGAAGGAAGAGCAGAGGAGAGGAGAGGGTAGGAGGGAAGAGAGGAAGTTCACTGAACTCAAGAAAGAAAAAGAAGAAAAAGATAATGTTATCTGAGAAATGAAAAATAAATTCAAGGCACTCAAGTGAGAATAAACTCAAATTAAAATTTAATAAAAGACACTGAAAATGGCAGAAAACAAGAGAATGAAAAGGAAGTAAAGAAAGAAATTTTTAAAAGTCAGGGAGAAAGTAATGGAGTGGCAGATAAGGCAAAAAAGCATTAGCATTTGTACATTTTGATTCCTTGAAGAAGAAAAATAAAACAATGGAACAGAATTAATATTTAAAACTATAATCCAGGAAAATGTTTCAGAGTTAAATTTTTTAAAAACCACTTGAATCTACACATTGGATGATCCTACCAGATGCCTGAGAAAAATTATCTTAGAACAATCAGCTCTGAGACCTATCCCAACAAAACTCTCAGATTTCAATGATTAATTTTAAAAATCTTCAAGGCCTCCTGGTAAAGAGATCAAGTAACTTATATATGATAAAAACTCTCCAGAAAGTGGGCATAGAGAGAAGCTACCTCAAGATAATAAAGGCCATATATGACAAACCCACAGTAAACATCATTCTCAACAGTGAAAAACTGAAAGCATTTCCTCTAAGATCAAGAACAAGACAAGGATGTCCACTCTCACCACTATTATTCAACATAGTTTTGGAAGTCCTAGCCACGGCAATCAGAGAAGAAAAAGAAATAAAAGGAATACAAATTGGAAAAGAAGAAGTAAAACTGTCACTGTTTGCAGATGACATGATACTATACATAGAAAATCCTAAAGATGTTACCAGAAAACTACTAGAGCTCATCAATGAAATGTGGTAAAGTTGCATTATACAAAATTAATACACAGAAATCTCTTGCATTCCTATACACTAACAACAAAAGATCAGAAAGAGAAATTAAGGAAACAATCCCATTTACCATCACAACAAAAACAATAAAATACCTAGGAATAAACCTACCTAAGGAGGCAAAAGACCTGTACTCAGAAAACTATAATATACTGATGAAAGAAATCAAAGGTGACACAAACAAATGGAGAGATATACCATGTTCTTGTATTGAAAGAATCAATATTGTCAAAATGACTATACTACCCAAAGCAATCTGCAGATTCAATGCAATCCCTATCAAATTACCAATGGCATTTTTCACAGAATTAGAACAAAAAATTTTCCAATTTGTATGGAAACACAAAAGATCACAAATAGCGAAAACAATCTTAAGAAAGAAAACAGAGCTGGAGGAATCAGGCTCCCCAACTTAAGACTATACTGCAAAGTTACAGTCACCAAAACAGTATGGTACTGGCACAAAAACAGAAATATAGACCAATGGAACAGGATAGAAAGCCCAGAGATAAACCCATGCACCTATGGTCACCTAATCTATGACAAAAGAGGCAAGAATATACAATGGAGAAAAGTGGTGCTGGGAAAACTGGACAGCTACATGTAAAGAAATGAAATTAGAACACACCCTAACACCATACACAAAAATAAACTCAAAATGGATTAAAGACCTAAATGTAAGGCCAGACACTGTAAAACTCTTAGAGGAAAGCACAGGCAGAACACTCTTGGACATAAATCGCATTAAGATCTTTTTTGATCCACCTCCTAGAGTAATGAAAATAAAAACAAAAATAAACAAATGGAATCTAATGAAACTTAAAAGCTTTTGCACAGCAAAGGAAACCATAAACAAGACAAAAAGACAACCCTCAGAATGGGAGAAAATATTTGCAAATGAAGCAACCAACAAGGTATTAACCTGAAAAATATACAAACAGCTCATGCAGCTCAATATCAAAAAAACAAATAACCCAATCAAAAAATGGGTGGAAGATCTACATAGACATTTCTCCAAAGAAGACATACAGATGGCCAAAAAGCACATGAAAAGATGCTCAACATCACTAATTATTAGAGAAATACAATTTAAAACTACAGTGAGGTATCACCTCACACCGGTCAAAAATGGCCATCATCAAAAAATGTACGAACAATAAATGCTGGAGAGGGTATGGAGAAAAGCAAACCCTCCTACACTGTTGACAGGCATGTAAATTGGTACACCGCTATGGAGAACAGTAAGGAGGTTCCTTAAAAAACTAAAAATAGAACTACTATATGACCCAGCAATCCCACCCCTGGGCATATACCCAGAGAAAACCATAATTCAAAAAGATACATGCACCCCAATGTTCACTGCAGCACTATTTACAATAGCCAGGACATGGAAGCAACCTAAATGTCCATCAATAGAGGAAGGGATAAAAAAGTATGTGGTATATATACAGTAGAATATTAATCAGCCATAAAAAAGGATGAAATAATTCCATCTGCATCAACATGGATGGACCTAGAGATTGTCATACTGATTGAAGTAAGTCAGACACAGAAAGACAAATATCGTATGACATCACTTATATGTGGAATCTAAAAAAAAGGTACAAATGAACTTAGTCACAAAACAGAAGTAGAGTCATAGATGTAGAAAACAAACTTACGGTTACCAGGGGATAAGGGGGGAAGGGATAAATTGGGGGACTGGGATTGACATATACACACTACTATATATAAAATAGATAACTAATGAGAACCTGCTGTACAGCACAGGTAACTACCCAATACTCTGTAGTGCCCTATATGAGAAAAGATTCTAAAAAAAACAAAAAGAGTGGATATATGTAGATGTATAACATATTCACTTTGCTGTACACCTGAAACTAATACAACACTGTAAATCAACTATACTCCAATACATTTTTTTTAAAAAAGGGATCAAGTAACTTACAAAAGCAAAAGAATTAAACTAGCATCAACCATTTCAAAAATAAAATACACAGCAAGGCAAAAGTGGAGCTGCAATTTTTAAAAACTCAGTGAAAGAAACTGTAAACCAAGAACTTATATCCATCCAAATTCTTCTACAAGTATCAAATCTAAAGAGTAACAGTTTACACGAGTCCTTCTTTAGGAATGTACTAGAAGAGGAGCTTTATCCAACCATGAGATGATTGGGAAAACTTCAGACACAGGACTAATTGTGAATGTTTTAATACATTTAAATGTAGATAGAAAACAAAAACAGGAGTGTGGGGAGATGAGTGTGGAAGATTCATGTACAGATACTGTATGTTGTGATTAAGTAGAAATGATACAACTTAAAAAATGGGAGGAACACTGACAGTAAAAGAGAAAAGCAAAATAAGCCCACTGATTGCTGTATAGGTATAGGTGAGAGTTAAAAGATACCAATAAACACTGATGCATCAGATAATAATAACTAAGAAGAGACCAACTGCATTAGAAAAGATATTAGTACATACAGAGTGAAGTAAGTCAGAAAGAGAAAAACAAATATATTAACGCATATATGTGGAATCTAGAAAAATGGTACAGGTGAACCAGTTTGCAAGGCAGAAATAAAGACACAGATGTAGAGAACAAACATATGGACACCAAGGGGGGAAAGCGGGGGTGGGTGGGGTGGTGGTGGGATGAATTGGGAGATTGGGATTGACATATATACACTAATATGTATAAAATAGATAACTAATAAGAACCTGCCTATAAAAAAAAATTGAATTAAAAAAAAAGGTATTAGTACAAAGGTAACCACCAACAAAACTACAAACCTTCCTAAATTCCATTTTTAAAAAAGCACATTCAAACCTCAGAAGAAACATAAGCAAATAAAACCAAATTTGCATAATTATAAAATATTCAGACAGACTTGAGACCAAGAATATTAGTCATACCAATGAATATAAATGAACTTACCTCATCCATTAAAACAAAAAAAATTTTCAAAAAAAACCAAAAAGATTTTCAATTTGCTCATAAACCAAGATCCGGCTATGTACTATATACATAGCTAAAACAAATTCATCAGAACAGCTAATAGATGGGAAAAGGTATTCCAGGCAAATAAAAATAAGAAACAGTAGAAATCCTGGTTACAGAGAGAAGCACAAAAGCATTAAATATTGACAAGGAAATGTTAACACCCATATTTCACAACAAAGAGGTAACACAAATATGTATGTACCAAGTAACACAGAAACAACCTCTATGAAGGAAAATCTACAAGAAATGCAGGAAACATTGACACTAATAACAGGAGACTTTAACTCATTATTCTTATTACAAAAATTGACTAAGTAGACAAAAAATAAGAAGAAAGACTACTTAAACAAGATAATCAGTAATGTAGATATTATGGATATTTATCAAATTCTACACTCTGATGATAGAGAATAAATTTTCTTCCCAAGAACCTGTTAAATATTAACCAAAAATGATCATGTTAGGTGCCAAACAGATACCGCTAAGTTCCATAAGGAAGAACTATTACAAACACTCCCTGATCACAATGCAATACAACTAGAAATGTTTAACAAGAAACAAAACGACTTTCCTCCTAGAAATGTTAAAACTTTCTATTAAACAACTCTTGGGTGAAAGAGGAAAATAAAACATGAAATTTCTAAAAAATAATTATAATGGGATTTAAAGTAATGATCAGAGAAAAAGTGATTACACTAGCCACTTTTATCAGGGAGAATGAAAAAATAAAATGAACTAATTCCAACTCAAAAATCTTAAGAAATAACAAGAAACTAAGCAAAATAGGTCAGAAGGAATAAAAATAAAAGCAGAAATTAATCAGGCAGAGTGGAGGTTGGGAAATTTTCCTAAATGTCTAGAGAGTAAATATTTTAGGCCTCTGGGCCATGTTCTCTGCTGCAATTGCTCTGCTCTGTTGTTGTAGCACAAAAGCAGCTGTCTGCAATACATAAATGAATGGACATGACTGTGGTCCAATAAAACTTTATTTACAAAAACAGTGACTAACCCACAGGCTATAGTTTACTGACCAATAAGGTAGGAGTTTTAAAAAGTTGTAGAACTAATTAAGACATCAAATCTGGGTGTTTTTGAAAAAAATTAAGAAAACAGATCAAGTTGACTTGATCAAGAAAAAGGAGAAAGCATAAATACACAAAATAAGAAATGGCAGAGGGAGGAGGAATTAATCATTGTAACAATTTTTTTTAAATCATAAGAGACTACTTTGCAGATTTCTAAGCAAATAAATCTGAAAACATAGAAAATATAGATAATTTCCTAGGTAAATGCAGATTGCCAAAAGTGACCACCATTAGATTTAGAAATCTGAAGCCGACCATAAAAGAAATAGACAAAGTGCTTAAAGAACTACCCTACAAAAAAGCAACAAGCCCAGGTGGTTCGATAGGAGAATTCTACCACGCCTTCAGAGATCAGATATTCTCAATGCTCTACAAATTGTCCCAATGCATTAAAAATAAAGAAGAACTCTGTAAAGCACAGAAAAAGAAAACTATAAACCAATATCATTCATAAACATCAACGTTAATAAAATATTAAATAAAATATTAGCACACAAAATCCAACACCTGGATCTATCCTGAGAATACAAGGTTGGTTCAATGTTACCAAATCCATTAATATCATACATCATATTAATAAATCTTAAGTCAATAAAAATCATATGATTATCTCTTTAGATGCTGAAAAAGTCTCTGACAAAATTCAATCCCCATTCCTGATAAAAACACTCAAGAAAATAGCAATTGAGGGATACATTCTTAACAAAAGAATATATATACAATTTAGTCCTAATGCTATCTTACTTAATGGGTAATCACTAAGGGCATTTCCACTAAGATCAGAAACAAGGCAAAAATGCCCAGTATCTCTGCTACTATTCAAAACTGTACCAGAGGTATTAGCCGGTATAATTAGATAAATCAGCTAGAGCAAGGGTTAGCAAACTATGAACTACAGGCCAAATCCAAACCTGCTGCCTGTTTTTGTAAATAAAGTTTTGTTAGAACACAGCCACACCTATTAATTTATTTACTGTCCATGGCTTGATAGTTGAGACTATATCGCCCTCAATACCTAAAATATATACTGTCTGGCCCTTGCAGAAAATATTTGCCAGTTTTTGAACTAGAGGCATAAGAATTAGTAAGGAAATAAAACTCTCTCTATTGGCAATGATATTACAATATAACTGAAAAGCCCTAGGGAATCAATAATAAAATAAAATATTTTAAAAATTCAATAAGGAATGTAAAATTAACATAGGAATCAATAGCTTTCATATACTGATACGCAAACGGTAACCAGTTAGAGAATGGTAGAGGAAAATCCCATTCATGATATCAACAAAGATTAAAAATTTAGGAATAAATTGATCAACAAATATGCAAAACCTATATGAGGGAAACTTTAAAACACTCTGAAAGACATAAAAATAGCCTTGAACAAATGGAAAGACATCCCCTCTTCTTGGATGGGATGACTCAACATTATAAAGATGCCAGTTTTTTCTAAATTAATTTACAAGTTTAATGTAATCCCAGTAAAAATACCAACATACTTTTATGAAGTTAGACAAGTTGATACTAAAGTTCACGTAAAACATAAGCATATAGAAATATCTATGAAACACTAAAAAAAAATCCATGAGGGGGGAACTAGTCCTACCAGATATTAAAACATATTAACTATAAAGCATTATAACACTGTCATATTTGTAATTTTATTCTCTTATATGATTATTAGATTAATATCTGCTTCTTCATTAACCTATAAACTCTGTGAAGGCTGGAACCACGATAACTGTCTTAGTCATTATAATTTCTACAAACCCTACCACAATGCCTGATGTATAGTTGGCACATAGCAGCCCCATTGCTCTCTCAGAGTTCTCACTCAGGTGTGTGTGGGAAGGAAGAAGAATGATATAGATAAGAAACAAGCAAAAATACGTAAGTAAAAGTCATTCAATTAATGATACGTACTAGGAAAAAATACAAAGAATTGGTGATCAGAGAAATACTCACTGAGAAGGTAATATTTGAGTTAAGACCTGAATGACAAGGACTCATCTATATGAAGATATGGTGAATTGACAGAGCATTCCTGGGAGAGGAAATTGTACATGC
Source organism: Balaenoptera ricei (assembly GCF_028023285.1). NCBI lineage: Eukaryota > Metazoa > Chordata > Mammalia > Artiodactyla > Balaenopteridae > Balaenoptera > Balaenoptera ricei. The sequence continues at coordinate 49,111,305 of NC_082651.1, forward strand.
AAAGGCCTTAGGGTGGGAACAAATTTGGGAGGTTCGAGTGACAGAGAATCAATATAGCTAAACTATAAAGGCAGCTGGAGGATGATAAATTAGTTAGGGCCTCTGTAGGCCATGCTATGCTGTATGATCTTTGTTCTCATTGCAGTGAGAAGCCACTGTATGATAGCTGAGTGGATGACAGCCAGAATAATGGCCTCCCAAAGATGTCCACATCCTAATCCCCAGATTTTGTGAATATGTTTTATTACATGGCAAAGGGGAATTGAGGTAGCAGATGGAATTAAGGTTGCTAATTATCTGACTTTAAAATAGGGATATTATCCTGCATTATCCAGATGGGCCTAATGTAATCCTTAAGTGTGGAAGAGGGTCCTTAAATGTGGAAGAGGGAGGCAGAAGAGTCAGTATCAGAGTGATTCGCAGTGAGAAGACTCAACCTGCCACTTTCAGCTTTGAAAATGGAGGAGGAAGACTATAAGCCAAGGAAAGGAAGGAAGTCAAAAAAGCAAGGAAACAGATTCTCCTCCAGAAAGGAATGCACCCTGTTTAAGCCACTAAATTTGTGGTAATTTGTTACAGCAGAAGAGAAAATTAATATAAAGTGTTAGGATGTGGTCTGTATTTTTTTTAAATTTATTTATTTATGGCTGTGTTGGGTCTTCGTTTCTGTGCGAGCGCTTTCTCTAGTTGCGGCAAGTGGGGGCCACTCACTCTTCATCGCGGTGCGCGGGCCTCTCACTATCGCGGCCTCTCTTGTTGCGGAGTACAGGCTCCAGACGCGCAGGTTCAGCAATTGTGGCTCACGGGCCCAGTTGCTCCGCGGCATGTGGGATCTTCCCAGACCAGGGCTCGAACCCGTGTCCCCTGCATTGGCAGGCAGATTCTCAACCACTGTGCCACCAGGGAAGCCCCTGCATTTTTAATAGATCATTTTGATTGGGCTGAATTGATAGGGAAAGCTGCCTTGACATCAGGGGAAGTTTTGATGTGAGGTCTGTTTTCACACTTCACCATCTGAATGCTGTGGCTCAGGGTTTAATTTGAACATTAAAACTGCAGTTTGGGAAGTTTAGTTACCCAAAGATACTTAAAATTTTTGTTATAATTTTTCTTTCAATAGAGAAAAGAAAAAAGAAAGAGTCTACAGGAGTTCAGTAATGTCTCAACCTCTAAAAGAGAGAGAGGCAGAGAGAATAGCACAGCAGCATGGCACACAGCCTGGGCCTACTCACCAGTGGTTAAAATTGTGTCTGCTTTTGCTCACTGTTGTATCCACAGCATCGAACCCAGTGCCAGTCACAGAGTGAGCTTTTAACAAATATTCTATCCATGAATGAACCATAACATGTTCTCTTAATTTTAAATCTTTCCCATAGACTATTTTCATTCTTCATATACTTACAAATCACTGAACAAAATTTTAATTTCTGGGTAACCTATGGCAAAATTAATAAACCAAATTAATTTGAACTATATACAATGTAGAAACCCACTGAAAACTGGTTGTGAATAGACTGTACTGCATTTGAATTTATAAACAAACTTACTAGAATGTAAGCTGTATGAGGGTAGAGATGTTTGCCTTTTCTTTGTTTATTACTCACTGCTTCATCCTCCAGGACTGTGAAAACTGCCTGGCAGCAGTAAGAGAACAAAGCAGAGATGGAGGCTATCTGCAAACGCCTGACTCACTCCAATCCAGCCTAGAGTTGGGATTCAGTGTAAAATACATTCCTCAATTTCCCATTATTTATGAGATTTTTACAAGGAAATAAAGATACTTTTTAGCTGGTTCTTTATAACTCAAAAAAAAAGTACCTGGCATGTAGCACGCTCAAGAGATATTTATTGAATAAATAAAAGAATTCTTTTTATAATACAAGAATATATAGGATATAAGAATACATAGCTGGTAGTGTGTAAAGTAGACATTTTAGATATGCAAAAGAATCAAGGACTTCCAAATTTAAAACAGTTACAGCATCTTGGGTATAAATGGGTTTTTAAAAAACATCACCATTATGTGAATTGACTGAGACTTTATACCTTATACGCCATTAATGCATTATTCAACTAGTTTGTTTTCATATTTTTGATGTGGCGAAGACAACCATTATTCAAGTTGTTCGTTTTCATATTTTTGACCAGCAATTTTTAAAGTTACACAACTCAAAGAAAAAACAACTTAGAAGGAAAAAAAAATCCATAAGGGTGAGAAGAGCAATGATAAGTAAAATAAATGATCCTAGGACTAAACTAAACATACTTTAGATTTGGTACTTCCCTAAACTAGTTATTATGTTTCAAGCAGTCAACTTCTCTGGTTGCCTCAGTTTTTCATTTGTATTAGATAGTCCCTTCGATGTCTAAAATTCTTTACTGTAGTGCAAATAAACTTTATATTTGTAGCAAATTTATCTACTTTGATATTTACTGTCATAAATTAATTATAATATTGGTTAGTTTCTTGCTATTTGTTATATCTGAATTCATACCTAAGAAATTCCAAATGAAACACTATCCTGTTAAAAGCTATTAAATTTTGCCTTGGTTTTATTTGATTCATATCTAAGCAGTTTTCTTTACACTGGAACCAAAAAAAATGCCCATCTATTCAGAATCCTTATGTGTGCCTATAAACAATATAACTGTTGAAAATCTTCAGTGTTTACAAAACAAAGAAATTGTCAACAGAATCCCTGGTGGTAGACTTACCAGAAAAAAAAAAAATTTACAGCCTATAATTCATGAAGATTGGCTCAAAACAAACTGTCCCTGCCAACAGAAAATCTGACAATTATTCTGTTGTCTAATTTGGCTCAGTCTAAGTTGACCTTGTTTATTCATCTCAGTCTTTTAATTCTTGTTATCTTGGCATAAGAGGAGAACATATGGCATATGTCTAGGAAGTCCATTTCTGCATCTTAAACTGAAATAAATGTAGAATATACTGAGCATTTCCAATGTGTTCAGCTATTAAGGTAGCTTAATGTATATTAGATAGAACTGGTTAAGTTCATATTATCCCTGCTAGGTGTTTGCTGCCTATAAAACTAGAAACTAAGTAGAGAAGTCTTTTTCTAAGCCTCAGTATATGGCTAAAACTGGCCAATTTTAAACATATTTCCAAAGATAGACCATCTTAAGCTCTTTCAAAACATAAAAATTGAAGGGTATCAGCAATTTGACAACCTAAAGATCATTACAGGTTTTCACTGAATCTCTAGCTATGTTTAAGAAAGCAGATGAAGATAATATGAGAAAGATAATGGGAGCTGAAGAACAAAAAGAATATTTCCACTTTATCTCCAGCCTAATCTGATCTCCAATGAACTTTCTTATTTCACCAAGACATATCATATCCTGGGTCATAAAACAAATCTTGACTTTAAATGGTATTATACTAGCAATTAATAACAGAAAGACAAACAGAAAAATCTAGAAAAACTTAGAAATTAAAAAACACACTTCTAATAATTCATAGGTCAAAGAGGCAGTCTCAAGGAAATCAGAACATATTATAAACTGAAAAATACCAAAATACAACATATCAAAATTTGTGGGATATAGCTTAAACAGTGCTTAGTGGAGATTTTATTCTACTAAATGCTTATTTTAAAAAATGTCTCAATGAACAGTCTAAGCTACCACCTTAAGAAACTAGAAAAAAACAGATCAAAAACTCAAAACAAGCAGAAGAAATAATAAACATAAGAGCAGACATCACTGAAATTGAAAACAGAAAAAGAAAATCAATGAAATCAAAAGTTTAAAAGTTGTTTGAAAAGATCAATAAAATTGAGAAAACTCTAGTCAGACTGACAAAAAAAGAGAAAAGACATAGGTTTTCATTATCAGGAATGAAAGTGAGGACATTATAATAGACCTCATAGACATTAAACAGATAATAATGTGAGCTACTCTATGCATATAAATTTGATAACATAGTTGGGATAGACTAATTATTTAAAAACCACAAGCTACCAAGCTTTCTGAAAATGAAACAGATAATCTGAATACTCCTAAAACTATTTTAAAAACTGAATTTATAGTTAAAAAAAAAAACTCCGAAAAAGATATATCCATGTCCAGATAGTCTCACTGGCAAACTCTACCAAACATTTAGAGGGAAAAAATACCATCAATTGTGCACAATCTCCATCAGAAAATAAAGATTAGAAAACATGTCCCAAGTCATTTTCTGAAGCTACCATTACCCAGAGTACCAAAACAAAACAAAACAAAAAAAACAAACAGAACAAAAAACCACTTTAGTCCAGTATCCCTCATAACTATAGAAGCAAAAATCCTCAACAAAAGATTAAGAAATATAATTCAGTAATATATTTTTTAAAAATACAACACAATCAAGTGCAGTTTACCTCAGAACGGCAAGGCTCATTCAATTTTGAAAAATCAATGAAATCGACTATATTGACAGTTCAAATAAGAAAACCTAGTTGATCAGATCAACTGATGCAAAAAGAGCATTTGACCAGATTTAATACCCATTTAGCACTTTTTAATCTCAGAAAACAAGGAATAACAAGGAACTTCCTCAATCTATACAGAGAAGCTACAAAAACAGAAACGAAACTACACAAGTGGGCACACAGCAAAGTCAATTCTCACCACTCTTATACAACACTGTGCTGGAAATCTTAGCCACAGCAATAAGACAAGAAAAAGAAAGAAAAAACATACAGCTTGGGAAAGAAATAAAACCATCCCTATTTGCAGACAACATGGTTTATCTACATAGAAAATCCCAAGGTTATCTACAGAAAACTCCTACAACTAATAAGTGAGTTTAAACAAGGTCACAGAATATACAGCCAATACATAAAAGTCAATTATATGCTTATATACTAGTAATGTAGAATTGGAGGTTACAATTTTAAAAGTTTACAGTAGCTCCAAAATAAATGAAATTACCCTGGAATATATCTAACAAAACTTGAACAGAATCTGTATGCCAAGAACTATAAAACACTGTTTAAAGTAATCATAAAAGATCAAAATAAATGGATACACACACCAGGTTTATGGATTGGAAAACTCAATATAGTAAAGATGTCAGTTGTCTTCTGACTGATCTAAAGATTTAACACAATTCTAATTGAAAGCCCAGAAAGGATTTCTGTAGACATAAGCAAGCTGATTATACATTTTATACAGAAAGACAAAGATACCAGAATAGCAAAAACAATTTTTAAAATGGGAAATAATGTTGGAAGAATCATGCACGATCTTAAGCCTTTCAAAAGCAGGAGTCAGCAAATATTTTCTGTCTTCACAGACAGGCCACTTAATAAATATTTTGGGTTTTGCAGGTCATACAGTCTCTGTCACAGCTACAGAGTTTACAGTTGTAGCGAGAAAGCAGCCACTGACAGTATGTAAATGAATGGCTGTGTGCCAATAAAGCTATATTTATAAAACTAGGCATGGACTGGATTTGGCCATGGACTGTGGTTTGCCATTCCCTGCTCTAAAGCTAAACTAATCAAGAAAGTATGGTATTAGTAAAAGGACAGACACGTGGATTAATGGAATAGAATAGAGAACTCAGAAGTTGACCCATACAAATATTCCTGATTTTTAACAAAAGTACAAAGGCAATTCAATGAACAAAGGATACTCTTCAACAAATGGTATTTAAACAACTGGAATCTATGTGTAAGAACCATGAGCCCTAAACTAAACCTCACACCTTATTCAAAACTTAACTCAAAACGGATCATAGATCTAAATATAAAATGTAAAACTATAAAACTTCTAGAAGAAAACATAGGAGGAAATCTTCATGATCTGGAAATAGTCAAAGAATTCTCAGATCTGACTCTGAAAGCACAATTCATAATTTTAAAAACCTGATAAGCTGGACTTCATCAAGTTTTGCTCTTCAAAGGACACTGTTAAGAGCATGAAAAGACAAGCTACTTGCTAGGAGAAAATATTTGCAAATCACGTGATAGACATTAAATTTATATCCAGAATATATTAAAAACTCAACAATAAGAAAACAACCCAATTAAAATGGGCAAAAGATTTGACTTGACCATATACTTTAATAAGGACATATACAGATGGCAAATAAGCACATGAAAAAATATTCAACATCATTAGTCATGAAGAAAGTGCAAAATTAAAACCATGATGAGATACCCCTGCACACCTATTAGAATATCTGTAATAAAAACATACTGACAATAATACTAAGCACTGGTTAAGATGCAGAGCAAATGAAGAACTCATTCACTGCTGATGACAATACAAAAATGATACAGCCATCCTGGGAAACAGTTTCGCAGTTTCCTATGAAGTAAAAATATATTGAGGGAATTCCCTCGTGGTCCAGTGGTTAGGACTTTGTGCTTCCACTGCAGGGGGCCTGATTCAATCCCTGGTCGGGGAAGCAAGATCCCACAAGCTGCATGGCACCACCAAGAAAAAAACACTACAAAAGTATATTTAGCATCAGCCAGCAATCCTATTCTTGAGTATTTACCCTAGAGAAATGAAAACTTATGTCACACAAAAACCCACAGATGAATGCTGATAGCCATTTTACTTATAATTGCCAAAACCTGGGAAAACAAATATCCTTCAACAGGTGAATAAACAAACTGGCACATCTATAAAATGGAATACTGTTAAGCAATAAAAAGTAACGAACTATTGATACATTTAGTATCTTGAATGAATATCGGGAGCAATATACTGAGTGACAGAAGCCAGACACAGAAGTTTATATGTATGATTCCAATTATATGACATTCTTGAACTCAAAACTATAGTCATGGTGAGAAGCAATTGCCAGGAATACTGGTAGGGGAGGGTGTGACTATAAAGTATGAGGGAATTTTTTGGCATGATGAAACTATTTTGTATTCTGTTTGTGGTGTAGTGGTAATAACATGAATCTATACATCTCTTAAAATTCATAGAATCTATGTCTTTAAAAGTTCATTTTAATGTATAATAACTTAATAAAAATTTTAAAACCAAAAAACTTATTATATAAGAGAATTACCTAAAACTTTGTAAAACAATATAATCTCACCTTTATTTGTTAAAAAAGATGCATAATAATAAGTATAGGAACTAACTATCCAGATAAGAACTCTAGATATTTGGATTATATTAATGTTCTTTTTCTGTGTGTGTGTGTGTTTTTTTAGTTTTTCTATGATAATAATGGATTACTTCTAAAATTATAAAAATAAAATTTATTTAATAGAAAACTTTTACCATTCATTCTAATTTTGTAATACCCAGGAGGAGTTCAGAGCATCACATTTTGTTTCCATGACTGTTTTTTTTTGAAAATTGTATATGTGAAATATTTCATTTGTATATTAAAGTTGAATTTAATTGCTCTTCAAATGGTGAGAAAGTTAAAAACAGTTTTCAACATTTTTAACATTATGGTATTTAAATGATTATGTTGTTGAAAGTTTCCAAGGAAATTTTTTTCATTATATTTTTTAAAACCTCGTAAGTTTGAAAATATTCAATATTTAAAATCTGTAACATATTTAACCCTATAATTTCCTTTTTCATTCTTTTTCCAATTAAAAAAACCTATACACAATAGACAAGTATTTGACAGAAGGAATGAACTTGAAAAAGACATCTGTGCTGGATCTTTGATGGCTAAGACCTGTAATGAAGAAGGTAATGGTATCCAAGGTACACAAAGTATTCAAAGTGTAACAGAAAAACAGTGTCATAGCTGGCAAGAGCTTTCAGTGAATGCATAAAAATAAGAAAACCCTAAGCATTTTTAGTTGATGTGCTATAAGACTGCTCTAGGCTAGTATAATGTAAAATACCAAGTCACGTGATTATAAAAAAAGGCTTAATTTTAATAAGCACACAAATAAATTTGGGGATTTCATTAAAATGTTGATTCTCATTCAGTAGATCTGGGCTAGAGCCCATGATTCTGAATTTCCAACAAGCTCTCAAGTAATGCATATGGTGCCGGCCTGAAGATTACACTTTGAGAAGCCAGACTTTGAAGGTCATTGAGAAAAATGGCATGATTCTTGCCCAGTTTAGTAACAAGAAGATAAAAACAGTAAGTACTATAACATAAGGCAGCCATGTAATATACTCCCTAAAAGTGGTACCAAAATAAAAGCATGATGAGGTAACAGCATTCACCTCCAGCCAAGATGCTGAGCTGAGCAGGTGGCCTTCAAAGATAAGTAGAATTTTACCATGCAGAAGAAACTGCGTATGAAATTATAGAAATACAAAACATAGATAACACATAGATGACTGCTTGTGAAGGAACAAAAATAATTAATATTTGAATGTTCTCACTATGTCCCCTTCACTGTCCCCTAAAGATGAACCTAAGTTTGGCCTACTCATTTTCTTCCCTTTACCTCTGCGAATGGGCCAATTGAAATGCAAAATTTGGAAGAAAGGGAGATAACAGAGGACAAGAGAGGCATGTGGAGTTAAGAGACTTTAAGTGGAGTTTTTCTTCTGAAAAGCCCAGGGAAGGAAATACATGAGAGCAACTTCAGCATCTGAGAGATGTGGTGAAGACAGAAAAAGAATCTTTAAGTATTGCATTGTGCCAGGGATATAGCAGTTACTAACATTTTTTTTTTCATAAACTGAGGCCTACCAACTCCGTGTCACAAAGCAGATATACTATATGGTCCCAATTCTGACCCAAAATACTGCTACTTCAACTCTTCAGTTGTTCTCACCTATGAAATCAAACTTTCAACGGAATGATTCACGTAAAGGATGGGCAGTTGAATAAACAGTTTAAAGTGATTCTTTTGGCATTAATGGCTTAAAGATACATGATTTTGTCTTCAGAAAAATATGCTATTTTTGTCTCTTTGTTTTCCCTTGAATTTGAAGAAAAGTGTAGAGTTAACAATATTCAAAAAGGCCAGCAATAAAGTTGAAATTAAAAGTTGACGGTTACTAGTAAGATGGCAGAATAGGAGGTCCCTCCAGCCCTCATTCCCCCACAGAAACACTGATTTGGCAACCATCCATGAATTAAAAGTGCCACTGTAGGAGCTTCAAAATCCAGGTAGAAGTTGCAGCATCCCCACTGGAGCCCAAAACCAAGGAAAGACACTTTGAGAAGGCATGCCCACACTGTGGTAGCAGGTCTGCTGAATACAGACCTGAGTGCAGCCCTATCCCCCTGTGGACATGGCTCCAGCCACACTCAACTAAGACCCAGCAGGAACCGCACCCACCTGTGACTCCAATTTTAGGCCCGCTGAATACACACCCAACTAAAGACCTAGAAGCAACCCCATGACGAGCTCCCACTGCTCAACTGTGATCCTGGAGGCAGTCTCATCCACCCAGAGACCTGGGAGGAGACAAGACAATCTGCACCCCAAGAAAAAGACCTGCCAACTGTGGATTTAGAAGTAGTCCCATCCACCTGAGGACCCAGCATGTGGTACTCCTGCTGGTGCCCCCAGTAATAGTCTAGCCAACCATGGACCTGACTGTGGACCTGGAAGCAGCTTCATAATCTGGCCTTGGCCCTGCCTAACTGCAGTTTGGAGGCAGGCTTGTCCATCCAGGGACCTAGCAGGAGTAGGTCTTTACCTGCCAAAAACAGTCTATAAAGAATTGAAGAGGTTCCTGCTCCTTCAAATGCATGCACAGACACGAATACAAGGTCATAAAGATCACAAAGAATCAGGCAAAGATGACGGCACCAAAGAAAACTAATAAAGTTCCAGTAACCAACCCTAAAGAAATGTATATCCATGAATGGCTTGACAAAGAATTGTATAAAAACTGTCATAAAGCTCAATGTTCTAAAAGAGGACACAGATAGACAACTAAAGACAATCAGGAAAACAATACCTAAACAAGATGAGATGTTCAATAAAGATATAGAAACCATTCAAATAAGAAAAAAAAAGGGACTTCCCTGGCAGTCCAGTGGTTAAGACTCCACGCTCCCAGTGCAGGGGGCGTGGGTTTGATCCTTGGGGAACTAAGATCCTGCATGCCACACAGTGCAGCCAAAAAATAAAAAATAAAAATACTTTAAAAAAAGAATATAAAAAAAAAGAAGACTGAGGCTAAAGAGTACAATAACTAAAGTAAAAAATTCAATAACTTCAACAGCAGAATCAATCAAGCAGAAGAAAGAATCAGCAAACTCAAACACAGGTCATTTGAAATTACCCATTGAGAGGAACAACAACAACAACCAAAAGAATGAAAAATGTGAAGAAAGTCTATGGGATTTATGGTATACCAATAAGGCACAAATATACACATTTTGGGAGTCCCAGAGGAGTAGAGACAGAGAAAAAGAGAGAGAGAGAAAAGCTAAAAACTTATTGAAAGAAATAACGGTTGGGGCTTCCCTGTTGATGCAGTGGTTAGGAATCCGCCTGTCAATGCAGGGGACACGGGTTTGAGCCCTGGTCTGGGTAGCTCCCACATGCTGCAGAGCAACTAAGCCCGTGTGCCACAACACCACAACTACTGAGCCTGTGTTCTAGAGCCTGCGAGCCACAACTACCAAAGCCCGTCTGCCTAGAGCCCATGCTCCGCAACGAGAAGCCACCGCAATGAGAAGCTGGTGCACTGCAACAAAGAGTAGCCCCCACTCGCCACAACTAGAGAAAGCCCACGCACAGCAACGAAGACCCAATGCAGCCAAAATAAATAAATAAATAAAATACAAAATACAAAATAAATAATGGTTGAAACATCTGAAATCTAGAGAGGGAAATGGACATCCAGATTTGTGAGGCCCCAAATTCCCCAAATAGGTTGAACCCAAATAGATTTTCATGAGACACATTATAATTATCAAAAATCAAATGCAAAGAGAGAATTTTTACAGCAGTGAGAGAAAAGTAACTTGTCACATACGAGGGAGTATACAAGGAATAGCACATCAACTATTGGTGGATTTCTCTGCAGAAACCTTGCAGGTCAGAAGCGAGTGAGATGATATATTCCTTTTCTAAAGGAAACGCTTCCAAACGGGAATACTTTACCTGGCAAAACTTCTTTCCTTTAAGAAAGAAGGAGAGATAAAGACTTTCCCAGACAAACAAATGCTTAGGGAGTTCATCATGCTCGATCTGCCTTATAAGAAGTGCTAAAGGGAGTTCCAGCTGAAACAAACAAAAAAATGCTAGACAATAACATGAAACTGTAACTCATTGCTAAAGGAAATATAAAGAGAAACACAATACTGTAATACTGTAATTGTGGCACATAAATCACTTGTAACACTAGTCTTTAAAGACGAAAGTAGTAAGAATAACTATAACCACTGTAATGCGTTCATGGAAACACAATATAGAAAGAAGTAAAATCTAGCATGAGTTTGTAAATTGTGTGTGTGAGGAAAGAAGTAAAGGGTGCACTTTCTGGATATAATTGAAGTTAAGTTGTTATTAGCTTAAAACAGAGTGATATAACTATAAAATCTTTGATGTTAGCCCAGTAGTAACTTTTTTAAAAAGTATAATAGATATACCAAAGATAAAGAGAAAAGAATCAAAGCATGCTATTACCAAAAAATATATCATCAAACAATAAAGAAACGTGAGCAAAGAGGACAAGAACAAGAGAAAAAAGACAGAAAACAATTTTTAAAATGGCAATAGGAAACCCTTTCCTATCAATAATCACTTTAAGTGTAAGTGGACTAAACTCAATCAAAAGACAGAGTGGCTGAATGGATAAAAATTAAGACTCAACTACATGCTATCTACAAGAGGCTCACTTTAGATTTAAGGGCATGCGTAGGCTAAAAGTGAAAGGGTAGAGAAAGATATTCCATGAAAATAGTAACCAAAAGAAAGCAGGAGTCACTGTATCAGACAAAATAGACTTTAAGTCAAAAACTGTCATGAGACAAAGAAGTTCATTATATAAAGGGTCGATTCAACAGGAAAATATAACAATTATAAATATATATGTGCCCAACATCAAATATAAAATGTTTATTAATGTGTAAAGCAAACACTGACAGATCTGAAGAGCAAAATAGACAGCAATACAATAATAGCAGGATACTTCAATACCTAACTCTTTATAATGTATAAATCATTCAGACAGGAAAAATCTAGAAAGAAACAGCAGAACTGAACAACACTATACACCAAATTAAAACTGAAGACATATACAGAACAATAGCAGCAGAATACTCATTCTTCTCAGGTGTACATGGACCATCACCCAGATAAATCACATGCTAGGTCACAAAACAAGTCTTAACAAATTTAAGAAGACTGGAATCATTCCAAGTATCTTTTCTGATAACAATGTAATGAAACTAGAAATGAATACAAGAAAGAAAATGGGATAACTAATGGAATTTTAAAAAATACACTCTTAAACAACTATTGGGTCAAAGAAGAAATCAAAAGTAAATTAGAAAATATCTTGAGACAAACAAAAATGAAAACATACCAAAACTTATAGGAAGCAGCATAAACAGTACCAAAAGGGAAGTTTATAAACAATAAACTTTTTATTTAAAAAAAATTACAAAGGAACAACATAACTTTACACTTCAAGGAACTAGAAAAGAACAAACTAACCCCAAAGCTGGCAGAAGGGAGGAAATAATCAAGATTAGAGTAGAAATAAGTTAAATAGAAAATAGAAAAACTGTTTTTAAAAATCATTGAAACTAAGAACTGGTTTTTGGAACAGATAAAGTCAACAAACCCTTAGCTAGACTAACTAAGAAATAAAGAGGGAAGACTTAAATAAATAAAATCAGAAATAAAGGTGGAGATATTGCAACTGATCCCACAGAAACAAAAATGATCATAATGGACTATTATGAACTATTATATAGCAATAAGTTGAAAAACCTAGAAAAATGGCAAAATTCCTAGAAACCCATAATTTACCAAGAATGGATCAAGAAGAAATAACCTGAGCAGATCAATAACAAATAAGGAAATTGAAGGGGTAATCAAAAAAATTCCAACAAAGAAAAGCCCCGGACCAGATGGATTCACAGGTGAATTCTAGCAAACATTTAAAGAAGAATTAATAACAGTCCTCCTCAAACTTTTCCCAAAAATTGAAGAAGAGGGAAAACTTCCAAACTTATTCTATGAGGCCAACATCACCCTGATACCAAAGCCAGACAAAGACACCAGAAGAAAAGAAAACCACAGGTCAACATCCCTGATGAACATTGATGCAAAAATTCCCAACAAAGTACTAGCAAACTGAATTCAACGGCACATTAAAAGAATCACACACTTGACCAAGTAGGATTTATCCCTAAAATGCAACGATGGTTCAACATACAAAACTCATAGAATGTGATACACATTAACAGAACAAAGGATAATATTCACATGATCATCTCAATAGATGCAGGAAAACATTTGACAAAATCCAACACCCTTTCAAGATTTGAAAACAAACATAAAAAAACCTCTCAACAAATCAGGTGCAGAAAGAACTTACCTATTAAAGACCTTAACTTACCTTACAGTAAAGACCATTTATGAAAAGGCCACACTTAACATCATACTCAGCAATGAAAGGCTGAAGCCTTTCCCTTTAATTTCTGGAACAGGCAAGAATGCTCACTCTCACCTCCCTATTCAACACAGTACTGGAAGTCCTAGCCAGAACAATTAGAAACAAAAAATAAATAAAGGCATCCAAATTGGAAAGAAAGAAGTAAAATTATTTTTGTTTGCAGATGATATGTTTTTATATGGAGAAAACCCTAAAGACTCCATAAAAAAACTTTTAGAACTAAACAAAACCCCAATGGCATTTTTTACAGGAATAGAAAAGGCAATCCTAAAATTCATTTAGAACCACAAAAGACACCAAATAGCCAAAGCAATTTTAAGCAAGAAGAATAACATTGGAGGTAACACATTCCCTGATTTCAAAACATACTACAAATCTATAATACTCAAAACAGTATAGTACTGGCATAAAAACAGACATATAGACCAGTGAAACAGAATAGAGAGCACAGAAATAAACCCATACATATAGGATCCACTGATCTTCAAAAAGGGTGCCAAGAATACACAATGGGAAAAAGATAGTTTCTTCCATACTTGTAGGAAAACTAGATGTCCACATGGAAACCAATGAAACTGAACACTTATCTCACTCCATGTTAAAAAATATCCATTCAAAATGTATTACACACCTAAACTTAAAACCAGAAACAATAAACTCTTAGAATAAAACAGGGGGAAAGCTAAACACTGAACCAGGCAATTTCTTGGATATGACACTAAAAGCACAGACAACCAAAGCAAAAATAGATAAGTGGGATTAGATCAAACTAAAAATCTTCTACACAGCAAAAGAAACCATCAACAAAATGAAAAGGCAATATTGGGAGAAAGTATTTGCAGAGCATATATCTGATATGGGATAAATACCTAAAATATATAAAGAAATCATATAACCCAGTAAAAAAGAAAATCTGATTTAAAAATGGGCAGAGGAACTGAGTAGACCTTTTTACAAAGAAGACATACAAATGGCCAACACGTACATGAAAAAGTGCTCAAAATCACCAATCAGGAAAATGCAAATCAAAACCACGAGATATCACTTCCTATCTCTTAGGATGGCTATTATCAAAAATACAAACAACAACAGGTGTTGGCAAGGATGTGGACAAAAGGGAACCCTTATATACTGTTGGTGGGAATGTAAATTGGTGCAGCCACTATGGAAAACAATATGGGGGTTTCTCAAAAAATTAAAAATAGAACTACCATTTTATCCAGCAATTCCACTTCTGGTTTTATATATCTAAAGGAACTGAAATCTGGTTCTTAAAGAAATATCTACAATCCCACATTTATCACAGTGTTATTCACAACATTTGGATTGGAAACAACCCAAATGTTCATCAGTGAACAAATGGATAAATATTCTATATACATATAATGGAATATTATCCAGCCCTTAAAAAGAAGGAAATTCTGCCATTTGTTACAATATAGATGGACCTGAAGAACAGTTATGCTAAATAAAACAAGTCAAAACATAGAAGCAGAAAGTGAAATGATGATGGCCAGGGGCTGGGGAGAGGGGTAAGTGGGAAAGTGTTGGCCAAAGGATACAAAATTTCACTTATGCAAAATAAGTTCTGGAGATCTGCTGTACAACACAGGGGCTATGATGAACAGTACTGTATTATATACTTAAAATGTTGCTAAGAGGGTAGATCTTAGGTTAAGTGCTCTTAAACAAAGGAAAAAAGAAAAAAATACAAGGGAGGGTGGATGGGAGGAAACTCTTGGAGGTGATGTATAAGTTTATGGCAATAATAGTGATGATGGTTTCACAGGTGTACATGTATCTCCAAATACATCAAGTTGAATACATTAAATATCTATAGCTTTTTGTATCACTGTGGTTAATACAGTTTCCTTCATGGTAAAAGTAATTGAAGAACTTTAGTTATTTTGAAATGACCAAGAATTGGTTGCTGAATTTTGTCATTTTGACAGTGCACTGGGCTAGTAGATCACGGCTTTACATGCTTTATAAGCCCAATGATGCTAAAGTGTAAAGCAGTAGTGAAAGATAAGAACTAAAAGGTAGGTAATGGGTCAGATTGTGGATGGGCTGTGGTGCAAGGCTAAAGAGTTTATATTTATTTCAGTAGGTAGTTATATGGCTTTTAAGGTTATAGGTAGGAAAGTAATATTATCAAGAGCATGGCATAAGAATATTAACCTACTGGCCTCATCCCAAGTTGATTGAAATGAGAAATAACAGAAGGAAATACTAAATAGCAAGCTCATTATGATACTTTGGGAGTACAGTAAGCCTGAGGGAAAATATTGATAGGAACAGAAAAGGATAATTTTTGAGATTAATAAAAGATTTAATATGACTTGTAAGCATCTTTCATCCAGCAGTCAACAAATATTTATTGAGTGCCTCCTATGTAGCAGAAACTATGTTATAGAGTGAAAACAGAGGTAAAAGACATAATCTCTGCATATAATGTGTTCACAGTTGATAACTATGGTAGAATGCTTTTGATACATTCTCCAAACTGACATTAAAGTGACTTTAAACTATTTAGACCTTTTATAATCTACACATATCATCCCTATCCAACCTTATTTTCTACTACTGCATATTTTTTAACTACCTCTACTTCCTTGTCACCCAAAACATATTAATGCCTAAATGATCCTTTCTACCCAATTCTTCTAAAAATATTCATTTTGAAAACGATTAATCTTTTCCTACTGACAAATTCTAATGATTTTTTCCAGAACTCTTCTGCACAACTGCTGATAACATTCTATATTATTGACTACTCCTTCCTTGAAATAACCTTATTTTGCCTTCATTGTACTCTAGCAACTGAATCCTCTTTTGCCCAATATAGATCTTAGCTCTAATAACTGTTTTAGAATAGTATTCAGATAAGTTTAAAATATTTTTTTAAGCAACCAATTCTAATATAAGTGGCTAAATAACACATCAGGGTCTCCCTTTGTGTTTTACTATGTGTGAACTTCCACACTTAAGTACCAAAGGATTAATACAGTAAGAACAAATTAATGAATATGGGTTGTATTAGTTAGGGTTCTCCAGAGAAATAGAACCAATAGGGTGTGTGTGTGTGTGTGTGTGTGTGTGTGTGTGTGTGTGTCTATTATAAAGAATTGGCTCACATGATTATGGAGGCTGACAAGTTCCAAGACCTATGATCTACAAGCTGGAAACCCAGCAGATCTGATAGTTTAGTTCCAATCTGAAGGCCAACAGGCTCAAATCCAGGAAGAGCTGATGTTTCAGTTCAAGTCCAAAGGCAGGAGAAAACCAATGTCCCAGGTCAAAGGCAGACAAAGCAGGAGTTCCCCCCTATTCAGGGAAGGGCCAGCCTTTTCTTCTTTTCAAGCCTTCAATTGATTGGACGAATCCCATCCACATTAGGAAGGGCAATCTACTTTACTCAGTCTATCAATTTAAATGTTAAATTCATCCAAAAATATTTTCATAGAAACACCCAGAATGATGTTTGACCAAATACAGGGGTACCCTATGGCTCAGTCACATTGACACAGAAACAACCATCCACATGGATCCTGCTTAACCAAGTTTAATTACCTAGTAGAAAACCCATTATAAAGGTGGTATTTTCTAACACAAAATAAGAATAGGCAGGAATTCTACAGAGATGAGGCTGATGAGGAAGCTATACAAACTAAATTAATAGACAGAAAAGCAAAAATGAACAACAAAAACCTAACAAATGACCAAGTTGGCTAAGTTGAGAACTTTACTGAAATTTGCGATTTGAAAGAAAAAGTGGAAGTAGCCAAAAGAGGAGAAAAAAGTACAATAAAGGAGAAAAAAGACAGAAACTTTTAATGGTTCTTCCCTTCTGTTTTTATAGAAATCATAAATGAATCATATAATCTGAGAAGTTTTATTTTTTTAATTTTCTATCTAAAACAAAACTAAAAACAAAAATTAAAATGAAATTTAAAAATTAATGTCCAAGGAGGTTCTGGTTCAAGATGGCAGTTAGGGGACTTGCCTGGTGGTGGAGTGGTTTAGAATCCACCTACCAATGCAGGGGACATGGGTTCGATCCCTGGCCCAGGAAGATCTCACATGCCATGGAGCAACTAAGCCCCTGCACCACAACTACTGAGCCTGCACTCTAGAGCCCGTGAGCCACAACTACTGAGCCTGCACGCCACAACTACTTTAGCCCGCACGCCCTAGAGCCCACGCATTGCAACTACTGAGCCCATGCACCACAACTACTGAAGCCCACATGCTCTGCGGCCTGCGTGCCACAACTACTGAGCCCACGTACTGCAACTACTGAAGCCCATGTGCCTAGAGCCTGTGCTCCACAACAAAGGAAGCCACTGCAATGAGAAGCCCGTGTATCGCAACGAAGAGTAGCCCCCGCTTGGCACAACTAGAGAAAGTCCGCACACAGCAACGAAGACCCAGTGCAGCCAAAAAATAAATAAATAAATCAAAAAGGTGGCAATTAGGAGGGTCTTGAGCTCACCTCATCCCACAGACACACCGAATCTATAGCTATATAGGGAACAATTTTCTCTGAAAAAAACCCCAGAAACTAGCTAAGCGACTCCTATACATCAGGCAAATGAGGAAAAAAACCAACATCGAAATGGGTAGGAGAGACTGAGACATAATCTTGCCACAAACTCACCCCACATGGCAACCCACAATTGGAACTCTCAAATTGGAACTTCCCTCTGAGGAGCAAAGGGTTTGAACCCCATGTCTAGTTCCCCAACTTTTCAGATCTGTAACTTAGAGCTGAGTGCCCAAACATGTAGCTTTGAAAGCCAATGGGGCTTGCATCCACAAGACCGACAAGGCTCTAACAAACTGAGAAACAGTTTTTAAAGTGCTCATAGACTCACCTGAGTATGTCCCAGGGCCCAGGGCAGAGGCACCAACTGAAAAAACACCCAGTCTTTCTGTGAAAGAGGCCCATTTACTTGTCTTAAATCTTCAGCCTAAGGAACAGACATCTAATTTAATACCCATACAGGTGCCTACTGAACTACTTTCCAAAGATGCAGGGTAGCACTCTCCCTCTGCTTTGCTCCAGGTCACTGGTATCTCCTGGAAAGGAACTGAGCACTCAGTGGCTGTTTTCACAGAAATGAAACAAACAATTCTAAAATTGTATGGAACTACAAAAGACCCCAAATAGGCAAAATAATCTTGAGAAAGAAGAGCAAACCTGGAGGCATCATGCTTCCTGATTTCAAACTATATTACATGTTATAGTAATCAAAACAGTATGGTACTGGCATAAAAACAGACACATAGATCAATGGAGAATAGAGAGCTCAGAAATAAACCCACAAGTATATGGTCAATTAATTTACAACAAAAGAGCCAAGAATATATGTGGGGAAAGAACAGTCTCTTCAATGAATGGTGTTGGGAAAACTGGACAGTCACATGTAGAAGAATGAAAATGGACCACTATCCTAAACCATACACAAAAGTTAACTCAAAATTCATTAAAGACTTGAATGTAAGACCTGAAACCATAAAACCCCTAGAAGAAAACACAGACAGTAACTGCCTTGACATCAATCTTGGTGATGATTTTTGGATTTGACAACAAAAGCAAAGGAAACAAAAACAAAAATAAACAAGTGAGTCTACATAAAACTTTTACAAAGCCTCTGCACAGCAAAGGAAGCCATCAACAAAATGAAAAGGCAACCTACAGACTGGGAGAAAATATTTGCATATCACATATTTGATAAGTGGTTAATATCCAAAATATATAAAAACTCACGTAACTTAATAGAAAAAAAAATCTGATTTTAAAATGGGCAGAGGATCTGAATAGACATTTTTCCGAAGAAGACATACAGATGGCCAATAGGTACATGATAAGGTGCTCAACGTCACTAATCATCTGGGAAATGCAAATTAAAACCACAATGAGATATCACTTCACACCTGTCAGAATGTCTATTATCAAAAAGACAAGAAATAACAAGTGCTGGTCAGGATGTGGAGAAAAAGGAATCCTCATGCACTGTTGGTGTGAATGTAAATTGGTACAGCCACTATGGAAAACAGTATGGAGGTTCCTCAAAAAATTAAAAATAGAACTACCAGATGATCCAGCAATTCCACTTCTGGGTACTTATCAGAAGAAAACAAAAGCACTACCTCAAAAAGATATCTGTACCCCCATGTTTGTTGCAACATTATTTACAGTAGCCAACATATGGAACCAACCTAAGCATCCATTAGTGGATGAATGGATAAAAAAACGTGATATATACACACACACACACACACACACACACACACACACACACAATGGAATATTATCAGCCATAATAATGAAGGAAATTCTGCCATTTGTCCCAACATGAATGGACCTTGAGGGCATTATGCTAAGTGAAAGAAACTAGACTGAGAAAGACAACTGTATGATCTCACTTATATGCAGAATATTAAAAAAACCCAAAACACCCAAACTCATAGATACAGAGAACAGATTGTTGGTTTGCTAGAGGTGGGGATTGAGGGGTAGGCTAAGTAGGTAAAAGGGGGCAAAAGATGCAAACTTCCACTTACAAAATAAATCATGGGGATGTAATGTACAGCAAAGTGACTATAGTCAATAATACTGTACTGTATATTTGAAAGTTGTTAAGAGAGCAGATATTAAAAGTTCTCATCCCAAGAAAAAAATGTAACTATGTGTGGTAATAGATGTTAACTAGACATATTTTGGTGATAATTTTGCAATATATAAACATCTAATCATTATGTTGTACATCTGAATCTAATATAATGTTATATGTCAATTAGATAATTTTAATATATTACTTAAATTTTAAAAATAAAAGTTTAAACTTTTATTAAACACACATAAAATTATCCTGTCAAACTATCATAAAAATTTCTAACTGCTTTTTCTCATATTTTTCTATTTTTCATCACAAATAATAAACAGTTCACAGACCAGTAGCAAACAATTTGCAGATCAATTATTGGTCTTCATCCCACACTCTGAGTAACACTGGTCTAAGAGTAACTCCTTATTAAATTTAGTGAGAAAGCTCATGTAATAAATTTGTGATGAAACAGCAACAACACTGGATGTGTTCAAGTCAAAAAGACCTAATGGATATGTACTTAAGACACTTAAGACACTGGATAATGATCACAAGTAATTCTTTTTTTTTTTAAAGCATTACAGTGGTCAGCCTAACACTGACAATTTTGTTGGTCAAATACTGAAAGAAATTATCCAATAATTTACCATCCTTCCTATAAAACTAATGAGACTATGACACAACCAGCAAGGATTTTCTGGAAAGCAATTCTCATTGTATTGATTTAATTTATTTCTATCACAGTCCACGTAATGTTATAGATATAATCTACATACCTCAATTTTTAAAGGCTTTGATTGTGTCCTATATTCCAAAACAAGCTAGAAAATGTTTTAATCTTAAACACCTCTCTACCACTATTAGGGGCCATTATGAATAAGAATGTCCATGGTAAAGCAAACAATCACTGATCATTTACAATGTGCCAGGCATTCTGCTAAGTACTTTAGGTACTATGCTAAAGCTAGCTATCCTCCATGTAAAGAATAACTATCACTCAGTTTATTTACTTAGGTAGAAATAAATTTTAAAATGATATGGAAAGGGGAAAATCGATAGAAATGAATGTAAGCGTTAAAAAATTGGAGTAACATTACCATAGTTTGGAAAAAGGCTATCTAGACTAGAGATCTGCAAAGTAGAGCCCATGGACCAAGTATGACTGCCACCTGTTTTTTTAGAGCCCACAAGCTAGAATGGTTTCACATTTTTAAATGTTTTGGAAAAAATCAAAAGAAGAACAATATTTTGTGACACACAGAAGTTCAGTTTCAACGTCTATAAATAAAGTTTTATTGGAACACAGCCATGCTTATTCTTTTACATCGGTTATCGCTGTTTTCATGCTACAATAGCAGAATTGAGTAGCACTTCGTATGGCTGCTTAGCACACTGCAAACCGCAGTGACACAGTTATAAATCCACAGCCTTTCAAGTGCCACATCACAATTTTTAACTTTATCTTTATTACCAGTGCCTGCTCATCATATCAAAACCAGAAATGAAGATTAGACTGCAAATGTCACACTTTTAAGGCACAGTGGAGAGTGGATTGTTCTGTTATCAAATTAGATGGCAAAGCACCATGTTTATTATGCAATGACACTATAGCTGTGCTCCATCGAATCCAATATACATGAATATTACCAAAGGACTAATCACAATATCCCCTGCCACAGGCAAACAATGGTCAGAAAAAAATGGAAAATTTAAAATGGTGTGTCTCATCATAGGAAAGTTTCTTCACAAAAATAACAAATGAACATGAGGCTCCAACCAAGTAAGTTTCTGAATGGCTCATTTGTTGGCCAATCAAGGAAAGCCATTTGCTGATGGTTAGTTAATTAAATCATATTTGATTGTAGAAACCGAAGAAGTGTGTTGAGAGAAAATAATCTCTGTCTGAGATTATCAGCCATTCAGTGAGTACAGTTACTCAAAAAATTGAGGACATTGGGAGCAATATGAATAGCTAATGAAAAAACAAGGCAAAAAAAAAAAAAAAACAACCACATATACACGCAAGGAAAATGATTTCAAGTGGTTTTCTTTGGTCAAAAGATGTTGTGGATACCGCTCAATTGCTGTTTTTTATTTGAGGAGTCAATGCCAAGTTTGGAGTAACTGAAGAATTAACCTCTATGAACAGTCTGTGTGAAACAATTCCAGGCAAGAATATCTTCAAAGTTGAGAAAACACTAGTTCAGTACAACCTATAGTGGAATCTGCTAAGACGTGTTACAATCGATGATGCCAATATATGTGGAGGAGAAAAAGACAAATTTACAAAGCGTGTTTTAAATGTTATGGTTATTCATGGTATTTGTTATTCAATCAGCAGGTACCCTGCAGAAAATATTTGAATTAATCATGTACTACTGAACCAACAGTGTCAAAGGTGAATTTCACTCACTCCTGTGGGTTTAACTATCCTCAGCTTTGTGAATTTTTGTCAAAAATGGAAGCTGAATATCTTGACTTGCCCTACCATGCAGAAGTTCAAAAACTTTGCAATGACAAAATTTTATTGTGACTTTTTTAGGTACTGAGACTAAAATTTTTCTGAATGAGAAGAACCACTACTGACCACTATTATCAAACTGAATGGCTTAGGAAATCAGCTTTTGCTGCAAACCTGATAATGTTTTTTAATGAATTTAACCTAAAATTATAAGGCAAACAGTTGTTAATACGTGAATTTTTTTACTGAAGTAAAGCCAATACAATGCTAATTAATGCTGTTTGAATCACAAATAATATCACGTTGTGTTATCAAGAGTTAAAACAAAAAATAATATCTATATTCCCACACAAATCTGAAATAGATATACTTTCTAATATCAAATTAAACTCCAGAGAGGGTAAACAACTGTCCCAGGTTTAGCACTTGAAGTCCCAAATCCTGGGTAACTGCTCAGTCCCAGGAAACTAGAACAACTGGTCTCCCTAATTCCAGCAGTGATTTTTGGACCTGAATGCAAATGCAAAGGAAATTTCCATATTTCAAAATCCATCAACTGCAACTGAGGAGCCTCTACCTAACTTGCAACTAGAAGTGATTAATCTGCAATATAATAACATGCTAAAAGTCAAACATCAAAAGAAGAATCTAATAAAATAAGATGAATCTAATAAAAAAAGAAGAATTCTATAAAATAAGATGCTGCTCATGGATTGATATCAGTGTGTGGTACTAATCTGTTTGAAAGGGCATATTCAGAGGTGAAATACATGAAATCTCATCAGAGATCAGCATTAACAGATGAATATTTGCAGTTGAGTTTGATGAGAGAGAACACTAACTTTGAACCCCAATCAAATGAAATGCTATCCCCCATTCCAATTAGATGTGTGCCACAAAAACACCTGTAATCAGTTATTATTATTATAGTTTGAATTTCATCAAGACAAACATTTTAGAATCTCTCTCTCTTGCTACATAAGTACTTACATAATACCTTCAATTTTGCCTATTGGCCTGCAAAGCCTAAAATATTTACTATCTGGCCCTTTACATTATGTAGGCCCCTCATCTAGACTAAGATAAATATAGTTAAGGGATGGGGACTGTCATAGTTGACAAGAAACTGAATGAAGCAGTAACTGTCTTTTATGAGAAAATAAACAGAAAGTGGTATGTGTTTAAAAGACTATAACATACCAGAGTAAGAAGCAATCACTTTATTACACCAATCTCTTTAGATGTCCATCTAGAATCTAGATCATAGATCTTAACACTTCCGCTATGGAAGTTAATTTTCCTTTATATGAAAAATTGGCATGGATTCAAGGATGACTGACGGTGACTAACATGGTGAAAGTGTTTATTTTTAAACATTTTGAAAAGTATAGTTGTTTAGTGCAAAGTGTCAAGATTACAGGGATAGCAATTACTATTTAATTACACAAAGTACACTGGGCTGTTTTATGGTCTATGGAAAACTTCTAAAAACATAAATTAAAGCAGGTTATTTTGTTTTGTTTTAGTTTTGTTTAGTCATAAGAATGATGTATGACTATTAGGAAGACAAAATGTTATACCAGTTTCTGAGAGAGATGGTTAATTTTATACTCCTAGAGAGCTTCCAAAAGAGAATAACCATCTTACTGTAGGCTTTAAACTTTTATCTACCTAAAGGCAAGAGCCAATCCATTATTTTAAAAAAAATCAAATGTCCTATGAAAGCATTACAATCCAGATTTCATAATATGGCTCCATACCATATTAGAAATGTTATGAAAATTTTAAACTATATAGCTAATATCCCAGCCAATAGAAAAATACCACAAAATAGCAAGTAATTTCGAGTTAATGACAGACAAGTAACATGTATTTTTATAAAAATATCATCATCATCATGGCATTTCATGGTGCTAGGACTACAAGGAAGAACAAGATTCTGCTGATAAGCTTAAGAAAATTTATAATCTACTTGGTAAGCTAGACTAAATAAATAAAGGAAATAAATAATAATATAAGTGAACATAGCCTAGTGCCAAATGAGTGGTATATGCATGTGTGCACTAAGTGCTGTAAGAAAAGAGAAACACAATTGGGACTCATTAATACAAACAATTATATACACAATTACTTGTTTCAAGGATGAAAATATGTAAATTAATGTCTACCTACTATTCATCAATAATGAGAAATTAGACTGTGGCAGTAATGTCACTTCTTTTTCCTCAGCCTAATATTTAAATTTAAGTAAAGATGATTCTTTTAAGAGCATCATTTTGATGTACTAAGCCAGAGTCAGCAGGTCTCATATCACTGCTATGAGAGCAAATAACCCACTAATCAAATATAGTATTCTTTCCCACTGAGAAAAAAAAAAGCCCTCATAAAACTTAACACACTCCCCAGGTAACCACCATAATCAACCAGAATTGGCACTTACATGAAACTTACTTGCCATGCAAGTTTTAAGGCATCTCTTTAAGAACAGAAGGAACAATAAAGGCACAGTCTACTCATTTGATTTCAGTACATTAGCTATAACATGTATGCATGAGAATAACTGGTATTTTCATACTATTTTGAAGTTTGGTTATTGCTTTCTCTAGAGTTTTAAGTATTTTATTTATTATTATTTTAAGTATTTCTCTTTTTAGTGAGGATATTAAAAGGTTCTATTAACAATTTTTATTAAAGCCCTTTATTAGATTTTAAGATAATGAATGTTGTGATCTTTTATTTTAGAAGGAGAAATGAGAGAAGATGGCATAGGACAGGTAAAACTCTTCCTCTTACTGTTTATTAGACAGCTAAATTCCAAAAGAAAAGCATACTGTGATTATTTTGAACTCAGGAAAAGCTGCCTACTGGTATACATTATCTGGAAACAGCTTTCTAGAAAACTATTCAGCTTTTCAGTATTTCAAAGTTATAATTATTATTAAAATAGTTATTTTTGAAAAACAAAATTATGCATAATGAACTATGCACAAAAGAAATTATATATCTGGAATTTGCCTCAAAATAATCCATTGGGAGAAAGCAGGAGGGATAAGATGAATTAAAGTTGCCATGAGTTGATGATTGATGAAGGTGGGTGATGGGTAATATAGTTTATATATACTATTCTCTCTACTTTGGTATATATTTGAAATTGTCCAAAGTTAAACATAAAAATAAAAGGTTTATAACAATTATGAAGTTATCCAATTCATTTTTATCACATTTATGTGTAATTTTTGTAAGTAATGCATGTGGGGTCCCTCTCCATCTTCTGTTGCTGACATCACATCTAAGTTCATTTTGAGAGAAAAAAGCAATGCCCTGCTATACCAATTCCAAACAGGTTTTGTATAAGTCAGAGGAAGCCTCATAATTTTATTAAAAGCCCACAATGGGGACTTTCCTGGTGGCACAGTGGTCAAGAATCTGCCTGCCAATGCAGGGGACAGGGGTTCGATCCCTGGTCCAGGAAGATCCCACATGCCACGGAGCAACTAAGCTGGTGTGTCACAACTAACTGAGCCTGCACTCTAGAGTCTGTGAGCCACAACTACTGAGCCCACGTGCCACAACTACTGAAGCCCACGTACCTAGAGCCCGTGCTCCGCAACAAGAGAAGCCACTGCAATGAGAAGCCCATGCACCGCAACTAAGAGTAGCCCCCACTCGCCGCAACTAGAGAAAGCCTGCAAGCAGAAACTAAGACCCAATGCAGCCAAAAATAAATAAAAATAAATAAATCTATAAAAAAAGTTATATAAAAAAAAAGGCCACAGTGGATTATCACAGTAACTGATTTATTATGAGACTGGAGTTTGAATGATAGTTCCACAATTATGAGAATTATAACTAAGGAAAAATAATTTCATCTCTGTCTCAACTACTTCATCTGTAAAATAGAGATAACTCCACATACCCCACAGGATTTTTGTGAAGCTCTATTGTGACGATGTATGTGGTAAGACTTTGTTAATTGTATGGAACTATACTAATGATAGTAATTATTAACATCATTGCTTGAATCTACTTCTTTATGGACATATCTATATTGAAAATATAATAATTGCTTAGAGGGAAGTGCCATATTACAGTTGAATGTGCATGCATAATAATCTGCTTTTAATTTGCTAAAGCTTAAAGAAATTTAACCATATATTTTATATATTTTTAAATAGCTTATTTTTTAGAACACTATCTGTTAAGAAAAAAAAAAAAACTGCAATCTATCAAAACTTTACAGACACATCCACTTGGATGTACATGAGATTCAATCAAGAAACTGACTTCCCAAGAATCTTTCTGGAAAGGTCGTTAAACAGAATAAGAGAAACATCACCTTGAGCTCTACCCACCATCAGTCTCTCCCATCAGGAAACTTACACAAGCCTCTTAGATAGCCTCATCCACCAGAGGCCAGGCAGCAGAAGCAAGAAGAACTACAATCCTGCAGACTGTGGAACAAAAACCACATTCACAGAATGATAGACAAGATGAAAAGGCAGAGGGCTATGTACCAGATGAAGGAACAAGATAAAACCCCAGAAAAACAACTAAATGAAGTGGAGATAGGCAACCTTCCAGAAAAAGAATTCAGACGTGATAGTGAAGATGATCCAGGACCTCAGAAAAAGAATGGAGGCAAAGATCGAGAAGATGAAAGAAATGTTTAACAAAGACCTAGAAGAATTAAAGAACAAACAAACAGAGATAAACAATGCAATAACTGAAATGAAAACTACACTAGAAGGAATCAATAGCAGAATAACTGAGGCAGAAGAACGGATAAAGTGACCTGAAAGACAGAATGGTGGAATTCACTGCTGCAGAACAGAATAAAGAAAAAAGAATGAAAAGAAATGAAGACAGCCTAAGAGACCTCTGGGACAACATTAAACGCAACAACATTCGCATTATAGGGGTCCCAGAAGGAGAAGAGAGAGAGAAAGGACCTGAAAAAATATCTGAAGAGATTATAGTTGAAAACTTTCCTAACATGGGAAAGGAAATAGCCACCCAAGTCCAGGAAGCACAGCGAGTCCCATACAGGATAAACCCAAGGACAAACACACCAAGACACATAGTAATCAAACTGGCAAAAATCAAAAACAAAGAAAAATTATTGAAAGCAGCAAGGGAAAAATGACAAATAACATACAAGGGAACTCCCATAAGGTTAACAGCTGATTTCTCAGCAGAAACTCTACAAGCCAGAAGGGAGTGGCATGATATACCTAAAGTGATGAAAGGAAAGAACCTACAACCAAGATTACTCTACCCGTCCAGGAACTCATTCAGATTTGACAGAGAAATCAAAAGCTTTACAGACAAGCAAAAGCTAAGAGAATTCAGCACCACCAAACCAGCTCTACAACAAATGCTAAAGGAACTTCTCTAAGTGGGAAACACAAGAGAAGAAAAGGACCTACAAAAACAAACCCAGAACAATTAAGAAAATGGTCACAGGAACATACATATCAATAATTACCTTAAACGTGAATGGATTAAATGCTCCAACCAAAAGACACAGGCTTGCTGAATGGATACAAAAACAAGACCCAAATATAGGCTGTCTACAAGAGACCCACTTCAGACCTAGGGCCACATACAGACTGAAAGTGAGGGGATGGAAAAAGATATTCCATGCAAATGGAAATCAAAAGAAAGCTGGAGTAGCAATACTCATATCCGATAAAATAGACTTTAAAATAAAGAATGTTATAAGAGACAAGGAAAGACACTACATAATGATCAAGGGATCGATCCAAGAAGAAAATATAACTATTATAAATATATATGCACCCAACATAGGAGCACCTCAATACATAAGGCAACTGCTAACAGCTATAAAAGAGGAAATAGACAATAACACAGTAATAGTGGAGGACTTTAACACCTCACTTACACCAATGGACAGATCATCCAAAATGAAAGTAAATAAGGAAACAGAAGCTTTAAATGACATAATAGACCAGATCGATTTAATTGATATTTATAGGACATTCCATACAAAGACAGCAGATTACAATTTCTTCTCAAGTGCACACGGAACATTCTCCAGGATAGATCACATCTTGGGTCACAAATCAATCCTCAGTAAATTTAAGAAAACTGAAATCATATCAAGCATCTTTTCTGACCCCAATGCTATGAGATTAGAAATGAATTACAGGGCTTCCCTGGTGGCGCAGTGGTTGAGAATCTGCCTGCTAATGCAGGGGACACGGGTTCGAGCCCTGGTCTGGGAAGATCCCACATGCTGCCGAGCAACTGGGCCCATGAGCCACAACTACTGAGCCTGCGCGTCTGGAGCCTGTGCTCCGCAACGGGAGAGGCCACGATAGTGAGAGGCCCGTGCACCGCGATGAAGAGTGGCCCCCGCTTGCCGCAACTAGAGAAAGCCCGTGCACAGAAACGAAGACCCAACATAGCAATCAATCAATCAATTAAAAAAAAAAAAAAATTCATTTCCTCCTCTTCCCCTTTAAAAAAAAAAAGAAATGAATTACAAGGAAAAAAACGTAAAAAACACAAACACACGGAGGCTAAACAATATGTTACTAAATAACCAAGAGATCACTGAAGAAATCAAAGAGGAAATCAAAAAATACCTAGAGACAAATGACAATTAAAACACGATGATCCAAAACCTATGGGATGCAGCCAAAGCAGATCTAAGAGGGAAGTTTATAGCTATACCAGCCTACCTCAAGAAACAAGAAAAATCTCAAATAAACAATCTAACCTTACACCTAAAGGAACTAGAGAAAGAAGAACAAACAAAACCCAAAGTTAGCAGAAGGAAAGAAATCATAAGGATCAGAGCAGAAATAAATGAAATAGAAACAAAGAAAACAATAGCAAAGATCAATAAAACTAAAAGCTGGTTCTTTGAGAAGATAAACAAAATGGATAAACCATTAGCCAGACTGATCAAGAAAAAGAGGGAGAGGACTCAGATCAATAAAATTAGAAATGAAAAAGGAGAAGCTACAACAGACACCACAGAAATACAAAGCATCCTAAGAGACTACTACAAGCAACTCTATGCCAATAAAATGGACAACCTGGAAGAAATGGACAAATTCTTAGAAAGGTATAACCTTCCAAGACTGAACCAGGAAGGAATACAAAATATGAACAGACCAATCACAAGTAATGAAATTGAAACTGTGATTAAAAATCTTCCAACAAACAAAAAGTCCAGGACCAGATGGCTGAACAGGTGAATTCTATCAAACATTTAGAGAAGAGCTAACACCCATCCTTCTCAAACCCTTCCAAAAAATTGCAGGGGAAGGAAGACTCCCAAACTCATTCTATGAGGCCACCATCACCCTGATACCAAAACCAGACAAAGATACTACAAAAAAAGAAAACTACAGACCAATATCACTGATGAATGTAGATGCAAAAATCCTCAACAAAATACTAGCAAACAGAATCCAACAACACATTAAAAGGATCATACACCATGGTCAAGTGGGGTTTATCCCAGGAATGCAAGGATCCTTCAATATACGCAAATCAATGTGATACATCATATTAACAAATTGAAGAATAAAAACCATATGATCATCTCAATAGATGCAGAAAAAGCTTTGACAAGATTCAACACCAATTTATGATAAAAACTCTCCATAAAGTGGGCATAGAGGGAACCTACCTCAACATAATAAAGGCCATATATGACAGAACCACAGCAAACATCATTCTCAATGGTGAAAAACTGAAAGCATTTCCTCTAAGATCAGGAACAAGACAAGGATGTCCACTCTCACCACTATTATTCAACATATTTTGGAAGTCCTAGCCATGGCAATCAGAGAAGAAACAGAAATAAAAGGAATACAAATTGGAAAAGAAGAAGTAAAACTGTCACTGTTTGCAAATGACATGATACTATACATAGAGAATCCTAAAAACGCCACCAGAAAACTACTAGAGCTAATCAATGAATTTGGTAAAGTTGCAGGATACAAAATTAATGCACAGAAATCTCTTGCATTCCTATACACTAATGATGAAAAATCTGAAAGAGAAATTAAGGGAACACTCCCATTTACCATTGCAACAAAAAGAATAAAATACCTAGGAATAAACCTACCTAGGGAGACAAAAGACCTGTATGCAGAAAACTATAAGACACTGATGAAAGAAATTAAAGATGATACCAACAGATGGAGAGATATACCATGTTCTTGGATTGGAAGAATCCATATTGTGAAAATGACTATACTACCCAAGGCAATCTACAGATTCAATGCAATCCCTATCAAATTACCAATGGCATTTTTTTACGGAACTAGGACAAAAAAATCTCAAAATTTGTATGGAGACACAAAAGACCCCGAATAGCCAAAGTAGTCTTGAGGGGAAAAAACGGAGCTGGAGGAATCAGACTCCCTGACTTCAGACTACTACAAAGCTCCAGTAATGAAGACAATATGGTACTGGCACAAAAACAGAAACATAGATCAATGGAACAAGATAGAAAGCCCAGAGATAAACCTATGCACCTATGGTCAACTAATCTAAGACAAAGGAGGCAAGGGTATACAATGGAGAAAAGACAGTCTCTTCAATAAGTGGTGCTGGGAAAACTGGACAGCTACATGTAAAAGAGTGAAATTAGAACACTCCCTAACACCATACACAAAAATAAACTCAAAATGGATTCGAGACCTAAATATAAGACCGGTCACTATAAAACTCTTAGAGGAAAACATAGGAAGAACACTCTTTGAGATAAATCACAGCAAGATCTTTTTTTGATCCACCTCCTAGAGTAATGGGAATAAAAACAAAAATATACAAATGGGACCTAATGAAACTTAAAAGCTTTTGCACAGCAAAGGAAACCATAAACAAGACGAAAAGACAACCCTCAGGATGGGAGAAAATATTTGCAAACGAATCAACGGATAAAGGATTAATCTCCAAAATATATAAACAGCTCATGCAGCTCAATATTAAAGAAACAAACAACCCAATCCAAAAATGGGCAGAAGACCTAAATAGACATTTCTCCAAAGAAGACATACGGATGGCCAAGAAGCACATGAAAAGCGGCTCAACATCACTAATTATTAGAGAAATGCAAATCAAAACTACAATGAGGTTATCACCTCACACCAGTTAGAATGGACATCATCAGAAAATCTACAAACAACAAATGCTGGAGAGGGTGTGCAGAAAAGGGAACCCTCTTGCACTGTTGGTGGGAGTACAAATTGATACAGCCACTATGGAGAACAGTATGGAGGTTCCTTAAAAATCTAAAAAATGAATTACCATATGATCCAGCAATCCCACTACTGGGCATATACCCAGAGAAAACCATAATTCAAAAAGACGCATGCACCCCAATGTTCACTGCAGCACTATTTACAATAGCCAGGTCATAGAAGCAACCTAAATGCCCATCGACAGACGAATGGATAAAGAAGTTGTGGTACATATATACAATGGAATATTACTCAGCCATAAAAAGCAACGAAATTGGGTCATTTGTTGAGACGTGGATGGATCTAGAGACTGTCATACAGAGTGAAGTAAGTCAGAAAGAGAAAAACAAATTTCATATATTAACGCATGTATGTGGAACCTAGAAAAATGGTACAGATGAACCAGTTTGCAGGGCAGAAGTTGAGACACAGATGTAGAGAACAAACGTATGGATACCAAGGGGGGAAAGTTGCGGGGGGGTGGGGATGGTGGTGTGATGAATTGGGCAATTGGGATTGACATGTATACACTGATATGTATAAAATTGATGACTAATAAGAACCTGCTGTATAAAAAAATAAATAAAATAAAATACAAAAATTAAAAAAAAAAAAGAGAAACATCACTTTGTGTACTAAAGTATAGGATAATTATCGAAAATAGGCCACACGTCTTTGAGTTCAGATATTCATATAGCTTATGGTCAGATTAGCACTAACTTATACACACTTTATGTTCAGCCCCCTGGTTTCTTGTTTAGGAATTATTATTAAGCACAGATAAAACACAGATTGTAACATTCTGTCATTATTGCTTGCAAAGGTCTTTCTCATGTAAAATTTTCAGATGCTACATTTTGAAGTAGGGTTTTGTGTGTCTTTGTATAATTTTGTTTTACTATAATAACTTTTTCAACATATTTCTCTATTTAATCAATTGAATGTATTCAATAAGAAATAAAAATTTTAAATAATAAAATAATTAATGCTAATATTTATCAAGTGCCTAGTATACTAGGCATATACTCAGTACTTTAAATATTTTAATTAAGTTAATTCTCACAACCCTATGATGCGGATTCTACTATTCGTCCCATTTTATAGACAAGAAAACAGACACAGAGATTAAGTAACTTCCCCACAGTCACACAGCTTGTGAGGTGTACAGCTGGAATTCAATCCCTAACAGTCTGGCTCTGGTCCAGGGTTCTCAACCTCTGAGCTACTGACACGTTGGGCCAGATAATTCTTTGTTTTGGAGGTGCCATCCAGTGCATTGTAGGATTAAACATTAGCAGCATACTTGGCCACTACCTAGTAGATGCTAGTAGCTCCCCCACCTCAGTCGTGACAATCAAGTAACATCTCCAGACATTGCCAAGTGTCTCCTTGGTGGAGGAGAATGGTAAAATCACCTCCAGTTGAGAAGCACTGCTCTAGAGAAACCCCTACAGAACACTGCCTCTCTGAAAACCACAATATCGAAATATGGAAAGCAGGAAAATAAGAAAACTTAAATCACCTATAATTACACTATCTAGAGATGATAATTAATATTACTCATACTTTTTAAGCTTCCTGGGTGCTCCTCCCCAATTACATTCCTATCCGTCTACCTACTCTCACAGTCCTAAATTTTATGTTAATTGTTCCCTTGTTTGTCTTTATGGTTTCCCTGTATGTGGCTACATCCCTAAATAACATGATATTTAGTTTTACTTATTTCTAAACTTCATATAAACAAAAACATAGTGCATTCTTTGTGTTACATGCTTTTTTCATTCAATACTATGTTTTGGAAATATATCCATGCTGATGTATATAGGTGTAAGTCTATTCATTTCCATTGCCTATTGTATTCCACTGGATGAATGTCATAATTTATTCATCTACTCTACTGTTGATGGACATTTAGGTGGTTTCTAGCTTTTTCTATTACAAACAGTGCTGCTATGAACATTTTTCTACATATCCCTAGGGTATAGACCCAAGAATAGAATTTCTGGTGATAGGCAATGCACATCTTAAATTTTAATAAATAATTCCAAATTTTTCCCAAAGTAGTTTTACCAATTTATATTTCCACTAGCAAAGTGTAAGAGATTCCATTGCTCTACAATCTAACACTTAGATTTAACATTCGTATTTCAACTTTTTTGCCATTCCTAGTATCTGTGAAATAGTTTCTTGTTGAGAATCTAATTTGCACTTGACTAATTAATAATAAGGCTAAACATAGGTTCATATGTTTCTGGTTATTTATGTTTCTTCTTTCTAGAAACGCCTATTCCTATCTTTCACTCATTTTTATTGGGTTCTTTGCCTTTTTCTCACTGATTTGGAGGAGTTCTTTACATATTCTGGAACTAAGCCTTTGTTAAGTAACTTCTCCCTGTTTGTTGCTTGTCTTGTCCCTGTCTTTATGGTTGTTAAAGAGAAATTCAACCACATTAAAGAATGTACCACCTTTTCCTTTATGGTATGTTTTTTATGTCTTGTTTAAGATGTCCTTCCCTCCTCCCAGTGTTATACAGATATTCTTCTGTTATTAAAGCTTTTGCTTTTCACATTTGTCTAATCCATTTACATAGTTCATTCCTTAGAGAAACCAGGTCATTTATTCTATATAATGCTTCATATTCTGGGTTTGGTTGATAGATTGCTCATTTAAATTGTTCTTCTGTCCCCGTTATTTCCTATACACTAGCATTTTAATCCATTTTCTTGCTTAAAGTGCAGCTTTCTAGGCAGTTTTTTACATCATATCATGAGGTACATAAATATTTGGTTGCCCCAAGTTTTAGTGATGCTATAATTGACCAACAGATTCAGACGGTATCTGATTCCTCCACTTAAAATTCCCCATCAAACTTTTACTTGGTGGTTTTAAAATACATTGGTGAACGCTGCCTGACAATTTTTTCATGGGGGATTCAAAAATAGGGATTTTCTAAGTCTATCATTTCACCTGTATTTATTACTTGCAATTCTTCTGTAAAATAATTTGTCCGTCATCAACTATTTGGTTTTCATGAAAGGAAGTTTAAAAAAGTTAGGATAAATGCTTGATTCTTTCCTTTTATTTATCAATGTTCAGAGCAGAGATCAGCCAACTTTTTCCATAAAGGGCCAGATAGTAAATATTTTAGGCTTTGCAGACAATGTGGTCTTTGTCACAACGATTCAACTCTGTCATTATAGCAAATAAGCAACCATAGACAATGCTTGAATGAATAAAGATGTCTATGTTCCAATAAAACTTTATTTATGAATACTGAAAATTTGAATTTCATGTAATCTTCACATTATGAAATATTCTTCTTTTGATTTTTTTTCCAGCTATTTAAAATGTAAAAACTCTTCTTGGCTCTCAGGCCTTACAACAATAGGAGGTGGACGGGATTGGGGCTATAAGCCATAGCCTGCCAACCCCTTCTTTAGAGTTATGAATTGGTGCCCTAGCAACCTCCACACATCCAATGAGAGTGTGTGTGTGTGTGTGTATGTGTGTGTTAAAAATCTTTAAGAACCTGTGGATTTTTAGATGCTTGATGCACTCCAATCCCCTGTAGTCATTATCAGTTTTGACTCTCCAGTTGTTTCCCTTCATGTCGGCTCCTTTCTCCTTTTGATATGACCCAATTAGCCTTTGGCAACTGCCTTACTTTTATGGCGCAGCATGTACCTGACTCATATATTCCCTGCCTTAGACTTGGAATCTACTATTTCTCTACAGTTATAGCTTTTAGACTTTTTCAGTGAACACAAATACATATTTTTAAAAGGAAAAAAAAACATGAGTTTTAACTGATATTTCCAGTTTAAAATTAGGATGAAGAGGGGTTTATTTCATTTATTTGTGTTCTTTTTTCCTTGTAGTTCTTTTTTCTTATGTTAAAAATCTTGGCCCCTAAAGATTAACTTTTTTTTTGTTTTAACTAAACATCAGTTCACTGAAACTGCTTTCACTTAGTCACCAATGACCTCTGAACTGCCAAACCCAATGGACAAATTAGTACCTAACCCATCACAGATCTCTATACTATTTAACACTCTTGACTTTGCTTTTTATCTTGAAACATTTAACTTCCATCATACCACACTCAACTAGTTCTTCTACCTTGTTATTTCATCTCCTTCTGTAACTTTTTACTTGCCTCTAGCCTTTTCTTCTTTAAATTCTATATATTATCCCTTGACATTTTTATCAACTCTCAGGAATCAGCAGCAGAAAGACATTAATTGGTATCTTCAGCCCAGGCTTCATCCGAAGCTTCACACTGATACATCCTGCTCCTGCAAGCCACTGCAGACTAAGATAGCTGTCCCTTCTATGCAGTTCCACAGCATCCTTTGCTTCTCCTATCACCAGAAAGATCACTCTTTATTATCCCTTCTGATTTAATTGTCTCTCCCAGAGACTGTTTCTTTTTTTTTTTTTTTAACATCTTTATTGGAGTATAATTGCTTTACAATCGTGTGTTAGTTTCTGCTTTACAACAAAGTGAACCAGTTATACATATACATATGTCCCCATATCTCTTCCCTCTAGACTACGTTTCTTAAAGGCATTATTTATGTCCATTTTGCTCACCATCTTATCATTAACAGCAGGCATGGAATTCTGTGGTCAATATTTGTCAAATAACATAGGTACAAATGAATGAATAAATATCTCTTTGACTAGAGTATATCTGTTAAAAGAAAAATTTCCACAGAAAATATATTGACATAACAAGCTTTTATTCAATGATTCATGAAGTGGGCAACATCCAATCTAGTAGACAGAAAGGAGCTCTGAATTGCTGTACAAAGTAAGAGATTTCATAGACCAAAGTGAGCAGGAACAAGGAAGTTATACTGGGCATTTGCTGATTGGTTAAAGCAGGGTTACTTTCCTTATATGTTGCAAAGGGAAGTCTTAGGTAACTTGTGCTGAGCAGGCAGGCACTGATTCATTGACCTAGACCTTCCTTTTCTAGAAGAGCCAAGCGCAGAAGCTTAGTTAAGTTTAGGTTGGCTGACATGGGGCTTAGCATGAATGACTCCATCTTGGACCTAACCTGGTTACTTTCACATATCTGAAACATAACATATCTAAAACCAAACTCATCGTTTTATCTTCCAGCCCCAAACTTGATCCTTCTCTCATATGGTTATTTATATGATTCTTGATTTCCTACAACCCACCTACAGCTTATCAAACCAATCATCAAGTTCTGTTGATTGCTCCTAAATATTTCTAGAATCTAGTCCCATTGTAATTCAGATCTTAATTATCTGCATCTGGAATACTGCTTCCTAACTGATATCATTATCTTTAGTCTATCCTCACCACTGCCACCACTACCTCAAATATAGCTTTGTGGAGACAAAGCTACAAGAGTGATCTACCTATAATTCCCCTGCCTAAAACCCCATAGGATAAAGGCCAAGCTCCTTATTACGGTATATAAGACTCTCCATTACCCAACCTATGTCCTCCTCTCCAATTTCATCTCCTACTACTCTCCACCTGAGAGTCTGAGTCATTATATATCCCTAATACCTGTTATATCACTTGGCATACTAGAGGTGTCAATATGTCAATAAATATTAATTGAACCGAAGTAGACCTACTAGAACTATTTAGGTATCTTATCACTAACACTATTTTTTCCAATATTTTATTATGAAAAATTTCAGATATACAGAAAAGTTGTAAGACTTTGACAATAAACATACACAAACCTACTACCTAGATTCTACAGTTAATGTTTTATAGTAATTGCTTTATCATATATCTATCCATCAACCCGTCCTTCTATCAACTATCTTATATTTTGATACATTTCGAAGTAAGTTTCAGACATCTGTACACTTCACCCCTTTAAGCCACTTCAGCATGCATATCATTAACTGGAGTTTAATGTTTATTTACAATCCTTCCCCTCCCCCTATAAAATGTACAATTAAATGCACAAATCTTAAGTGTTCCATTATATAAGTGTGTATATATATATTATACATAACATATATTATATTATTACA
Organism: Balaenoptera ricei; assembly: GCF_028023285.1. Classification (NCBI taxonomy): domain Eukaryota; kingdom Metazoa; phylum Chordata; class Mammalia; order Artiodactyla; family Balaenopteridae; genus Balaenoptera; species Balaenoptera ricei. Next base: position 49,149,182 of record NC_082651.1, read on the forward strand.
GATTATCTATCTACCTATCTATTTCCATCAATCCCCAGAGGAATTTTAGCCAAACAATTTTCTTAAAGTTCATATTCTGCTCAGGCCTAAAGATAGTTTACAGTTAAAGTAAGGAGTGACACTATTTTTAATTACTGCTTATTTTAACCATGACCTAGCCTTAGGCTCATCAGAATATGGACTTTAATTTTAAGAAAAATTCTTTGGGTAAAATCCTCTGCGGAGTATATAGAGAAATCCAGATGTAAAGTTCTGTGATGCTTTGAATTAGCTTGCTGTCAAACCTTAATTACTACAGTAGATACATTTTTCTCTAATAGTATACATTACTGCCTCTTCACAACTTTTCAAGAAAAAGTTTGTCCTTCATATTTCCCTGTTCACATTCTCTTTTGTCAAAAAACATGAAAAGAGAATTATGTTACCATGTCTTAATTCGAAATAACTACCATCTGAAGAAAAATTAGTATTAGTCTTCATGAAAACAAAAAATGGTCTGGCATTTTCCCCCTGCAATAAGAAAATATTAATTCCTCCTCACTTTTACAACTTATAAACCATCTTCACAGTGATCTTATTAACCTCAGGTGCCCTGCAATTTAGTAGACTGTTCTCTGATGGATGTGGTACACTTTAAGAAGATTCTTGCCCACTTTCTCCAGAACTATTTTGAAAAACATATTTAAACAGATGTTAACTGAGTTACAGTTAAGAGTCAGCCACAATGAAGAAAAAACAAATTAGAAGAAGTTATGAATAGTTAAAATGGTAAATTTTATGTATATTTCACCACAATTTAAAAAACAAAAGGAAAAAAAAAAATGAAACCACTAGGGGTCTAGCTAGCTCCAGGGAAGATTCTGGCAGGGATTTCTGCTAATGACAAAAACTGAGGGAAAGAATGTGAGTTCTCTGTTAAACTTTAATCAATACATTTTAAAGAAGCTACCTTGGGTTGCATGTTGGAATGAGTTTCTAGGTATGGAGCATACCTCTTGTTCCCTACCACTGACTCTGGTCATGGACAAGTAAGTAACAAATCATGAAGTTTTACATCTAATTTGTCTTGCTGTACTACTCATTGGCATAGTGTCTGGAAATTTTGGAAATGGTAGAAACCCATTCTTTTTAATATGGAATTATGACAGATACAGCAATTTGCTGCTTATATTGCTCTTTCTGTCCTTAGAATCACCCAGGAGGGTTGAGCCTAGCCAGAAGGGAGTAGTACAGATAGAATAGAGTGTATATATGTATACAAATAGATATATCCCCAATATTTACAAATTGATAATTATCCACATTAATAAAGAGCACCTTATATAACTGGAGTAAAAGTATGCAATTTCTAAAAATGTGATAAAAAGTATCAATTTTTGTGTTCATTGATCCTTCTAACACAAAGTGTATTAATCTACTTGATGGATGACAACAGCCTCAAATATTTGTTGAGATGAAATAAGTGATAAACTATTCTCATACTTGTTTCCTCCAAAGAATGATTTTTTTAATATTTTAAAATGTATCAACATATTGCCTAAAGAGGTGAGTTACATAAAACATTAGTTAAAAAAACAAAAGTGTGAACACAGCCATAACACAGCGATCAGTTTTCATAGATATAAACCAATTTATCTCATCTACTTTTTGAAAGATTTGAGGAAATTCCCAAAATTATTTCATAAACAATATCTAAAGTAAAATTACACAAAGCAAAAATCAATTAAAAGTTGCAAAGTAAGAGAGGTTGTTGAATATCTGGGCTGTATTACTCAAATTAAAATTGAGTTTAGCTCTGAATTTGGGGAGTCTAAGGCAAAAATGTGAAGTAGGCATACTTTGGGAGGCAAATGGTATAATAGAAATAATACAGGATTTATAAACAAAATATCTCAGTTCCAGTTTTATTCCACTGCTTCCTCACTGCCACACAACTTCCTTTTAATTGAAGTAGAGTTGATATACAATATTATATAAGTTTCAGGTGCACAACATAGTGATTCACAATTTTTAAAGATTATACTCTTGGGACTTCCCTGGTGGCTCAGTGGTCAAGAATCTACCTGCCAATGCAGGGGTTCGAGCCCTGTCCAGGAAGATCCCACATGCTGTGGAGTAACTAAGCCCATGTGCTGCAACTACTGAGCCAGTGCTCTAGAGCCTGCGAGCCACAACTACTGAGCCCACGTGCCACAACTACTGAAGCCTGTGCGCCTAGAGCCCATGCACCGCAACAAGAGAAGCCACCGCAATGAGAAGCCCATGCACCACAACAAAGAGTAGCCACCGCTCTCCGCAACTAGAGAAAGCCTGTGTGCAGCAACAAAGACCCTACACAGCCAAAAATAAGTAAATAAATAAATAAATTTATTTAAAAAAGGATTATACTCTATTTATAGTTACTATAAAATATTGGCTATATTCCCTGTGTTGTAAAATATATCCTTGCAGCTTATTTTATACATAATAGTTTGTACCCCTATCTTGCCCTTCCCTCCATTCCCTTTCCCCACTGGTAACCACTGGTTTGTTCTCTATATCCATGAGTCTACTTCTTTTTTGTTATATTCACTAGTTTGTTGCATTTTTTAGATTCCATACATAAGTGATATCATACAGTATTTGTCTTTCTCTCTGACTTATTTCACTTAGCATAATACCCTCCTAGTCCATCCATGTTGCTGCAAATGGCAAAATTTCATTCTCTGTTATGGCTGAGTAGTATTCCATTGTATATACCACATCTTATTTACCAGTTCATCTGTTGATGGACACTTAAGGTTGCTTCCATATCTTCACTATTGTAAATAACGCTGCTATGAACACTGGAGTACAGGTATCCTTTTGAATTTGTTTTCGTTTTCTTCAGATATATATACCCAAGAGTGGAATTGCTGGATCATATGGTAGTTCTATTTTTAGTTTTTTCAGCAACCGCCATAATGTTTTCCACAGTGGCTGCACCAATTTGAATTTCCACCAACAGTGTACAGGGTCCCCTTTTCTCTACATCCTCACCAACATTTCTTATTTGTGGTCCTTTAATGGTAGCCATTCTGAAAGATGAGAGGTAATATCTCATTGTGGCTTTGATTTTCATTTCTGTGATGCTTAGTGATGTTGAGCACCTTTTCGGGTGCCTGTTGGCCATCTGTATGTCTTCTTTGGAAAAATGTCTATTCAGGTCTTCTGCCCATTTTTTATGGGTTGTTTGTTTGATAATGAGTTGTATGAGCTGTACATATATTTTGGATATTAACCCTTTATCAGTCGTATCATTTGCAAATATTTTCTCCCATTCCATAGGCTATCTTCTCTTTTTGTCAATGGTTTCCTTTGCTGTGCAAAAGCTTTTAAGTTTAATTAGGTCCTATTTGTTTATTTTTCCTTTTGTTTCTTTGCCTTAGGAGACAGATCCAAAAGAAATATTGCTACAATTTATGTCAAAGAGTGTTCTGCCTGTGTTTTCTTCTAGGAGTTTTATGGATTCCGGTCTTAAATTTAGGTCTTTATTCCATTTTGAGTTTATTTTTGTATATGGTGTGAGAAAAAATGTTCTAATTTCATTCTTCTACATGTAGCTTTCCCAGCACCACTTATTGAAGCGACTTTCTTTTCTCCATTGCATATTCTTGCCTCTTTTGTTGTAGATTAATTGACTGTAGTGTGTGGGTTTATTTCTGAGCTCTTTATTCTGTTCCACTGATCTGTTTCTGTGCCAGTACCATACTTTTCTTTTTCATTTTTTAATTGAAGTATAGTTGAAGTACAATACTATATAAGTTACAGGTGTACAATATAGTGATTCTCAATTTTTAAAGGTTATATATATTCCAGGATTCCATGATCATCAGCAACCTCACTGAGTGTTACTGGCAGCACATTCAATCTCTTAGTAAATAAATAGCAATGGTGATGAATTTTGATTGCTGTGAATACATACTGTTTTGATTACTGTAGTTTTGTAGTAGAGCCTGAAGTCAGGGAGAGTGATACCTCCAACTCTCTTCTTTCTCAAGATTGTTTTGGATATTTAGGGTCTTTTGTGTTTCCATATAAATTTTTAAATTATTTGTTCTAGTTCTGTGAAAAATGCCACTGGCAATTTGATACGGATTGCACTGAACTGCAGACTGCCTTGGGTAGTAAGTGTGGTCATTTTAACAATATTAATTCTTCCAATCCATGAAAAAGGCAAACCTTTTTCTTATTAAGGTATAGTTGATGTATAATATGTTTCAGGTGTACAACATAGTGATTCACAGTTTTTAATGGTTATACTCCATTTATAGTTATTATAAAATACTGGCTATATTTCCTATGTTGTACAATGTATTCTTGTAGCTTATTTATTTTACATATATAGTAGTTTTTACCTCTTAATCCCTTACCCCTATCTTGCCCCACCCCCTTCCCTCTCCCCACTGATAATCACTAGTTTGTTCTCTATATCTATGAGTTTGGAAAATGGTATATCTTTCCATCTGTTTGTGTTTTATTCAATTTCTTTCATCAGTGTCTTACAGTTTTCCAAGTACAGGACTTTTACCTCCTTAGGTAAGTTTATTCCTAGGATTTTTTTTTTTTTTTTTTTTTTTTTTACTATAAATGGGATGTTTGCTTAATTTCTCTTTCTGATATTTTGTTGTTAGTGTATAGAAATGCAACAGATTTTTGCATATTAATTTTGTATCCTGCAACTTTACCAAATTTATTGATGAGCTCTTGTAATTTTTTGGTAGCATCTTAAGGATTTTCTAGGTAGAGTATCATGTCATCTGCAAACAGTGACAAGTTTACTTCTTCCTTTCCAATTTGGATTCTTTTTATTTCTTTTTCTTGTCTCATTGCTATGGCTAGGACTTCTAATATTATGCTGAATGAAACTGGCAAGAGTGGGCATCCTTGTCTTGTTCCTAATCTCAGAGAAAATGCTTTCAGCTTTTCACCGTTGAGTAAGATGTCAGCTGTGGGCTTATCATATACGACCTTTATTATGTTGAGGTATAGCCCCTCTATACCCACTTCTATCATAAATGGATGCTGAATTTTGTCAAAAGCTTTTTCTGCATCTATTGAGATGATCATATGGTTTTTACCTTTCAGTTTGTTAATGTGATGTATCACATTGATTGATTTGTGGATATTGAACCATCTTTGCATTCCTGGGATAAATCCCGCTTGATCATGGTGTATGATCCTTTTAATGTATTGTTGAATTCAGTTTGCTAGTATTTTGTTGAGGATTTTTGCATCTATGTTCATCAGTGATATCGGCCTACAGTTTCCTCTTTTTTTGTAGTATCTTTGTCTGGTTTTGGTATCAGGATGATGCTGGCCTCATAGAATGAGTTCAGAAGCATTCTTTCCTCGGCAATTTTTCAAAATAGTTTAGAACGATAGGTGTTAACTCTTCTCTCAATCTGGTAGAATTCACCTGTGAAGACATCTGGTTCTGGATGTTTGTTTATTGGGAGTTTTTTTTTCCTTATTATTATCAATATTACTGATTCAATTTCATTACTGATAACTGGTCCATTCATATTTTCTATTTGTTCCTGGTTCAGTCTTGGGAGATTGTACCCTTCTAGGAATTTGTCCATTTCTTCTAGGTTGACCATTTTATAAACAAATAGTTGTTCATATTAATCTCTTATGATCCTTTGTATTTCTGTGGTGTTGGTTGCAACCTTTCCTTTTTCATTTCTGATTTTACTGATTTGGGCTCTCTCCCTTTTTCTCTCAATGAGCCTAGCTAAAGGTTTATCAATTCTATTTATCCTTTTACAGAACCATCTCTTAGGTTCATTGATTTTTCTATTGTTTTTTAGTCTCTATTTCATGTATTTCTGCTTTGATCTTTATAACTTTTCTTCTACTAACTGGGTTTTGTTTGGTTTTTTTCTAGTTACTTTAGGTGTAAGGCTAGGTTTATTTGAAATTTTTCTTGTTTTCTGCAGTAAGCTTGCATCACTACAAATTTCCCTCTTAGAACTGTTTTTGTTGCATCCCATAGATTTTGGATTGTTGTATTTTCATTTTCATTTGTCTCCAGGTATTTTTTTATTTACTCTTTGATTTCTTCAGTGATCCATTGGTTGTTTAGTAGCATATTGCTAGCCTCCACATGTCTGTGTATTTGTATTTTTTCCTTGTAGTTGATTCCTAGTCTCATGGTGTTGTGGTTGGAAAATTTGCTTAATGTGATTTCAAGTTTCCTAAATTTACCAAGGCTTGTTTTATGGCCTAGCCTGTGATCCATCCTGGAGCATGTCCCATGTGCACTTGAAAAGAATGTATATTCTGCTGCTTTTGGGTGGAATGTTATATATATATCAATTAAGTCCATCTGGTCTAAATGTGTCATTTAAGGTCACTGGTTCCTTATTGATTTTCTGTTTGCACAATCTATTGATGTAAATGGGGTGTTAAAGTCCCCTACTATTATTGTGTTACTGTTCATTTCTCCCTTTATGTCTGTTAATATTTGCTTTATGTATTTAGGTGCTCCTATGTTGGGTGCATATTTATTTACAATTGTTA